>NW_023594001.1:0-10000 GCF_014839805.1 Manduca sexta
TGATAGTTATTTTTGGAAATATATTTACATGTACAGAATTGACCTCTACAGATTTATTATAAGTAAGTATAGATTAAAAACTTCATATACACTGATTGTATACTGATGGACTTAACTATTGATATATGGTTATTCACAGTTTCACGGAACTAAAACAGAAAGAAAATAATATTTTATATTATACATACAAGAGCCGCGCCGGGCCGTACGGGCGGGCGGGTGACAGTTGTAAGACAGACAGACAGACAGATGGTGACAAAGTGTTGGGACATTGATACGTAGTTAAAGAGACAGAAGAATCTCCGATACCGTGAATTGTGTATGTACCCCTATAATACACATATTATTACACCTCACACACGCACACGCACACAAGGTGCGCGTAGCGCGCATAATACACTAACCGTAATACAATAAATAACAATTGAATAACGATAAAAAATCTTTGGGGCTCTTTTTCACGCCTTTTTGTCTTTATTAAATTTGAACATAATTACGGATCCGAACGATATAGGTTTTTATATAAAAAGGTACATACGTAGGTCGTTTCCTGTTGTGTCGGAAAATCTCCGTGTCCGGAGTAAATCCGCTTTACCGTTGCACAGTCCTAGAAGCAGCCCGTAATTGGTCGAGATCGCTCGCTCATTTCACTTCCGGCATCTCACACTTTTGCGATTTACATTAGATAAGTACATTATAATAATATTATATATATATTTTCTCTTTAATATTTTGAAAAATATTAATTAAGTAACAATTTGTATTAAATTGAAACATTATTGTGTGATTAAATCACAATTTTATATTTGAATAGCGTTAAGATTATAAATGTTTCGTTATTGCCAACCTAATAGTTGCATTAGGTAGGCACAACTTACAAAAAGATAGGTTTACGCGCCATCCTTTCCGTAAAAAAATGAAGCTATATTATTATTATTATTGTGTTGCGTGTATGTAACATGACTCGTTTATAATGTACTGTATTTATTTACATATTGTTTACTTCTAACACGTGTGTTTGTTTAAACTGTATAACTACTAACTACTCGCCAAGAACGCCAAGAACTTGCTTGCATACTGGGGCCGCTTAAAATGTTAAATCCAGTGAAAACAATTAAGTTTTGTATGTTTATTGATAATAATGATTCTAACTAACATTATGATAAGTAGTATAATATCGAATAATAATATTTGCAAGTTGCACCCGATCAGTGTAGTGAGTGAAATAATAATATTGATGTTTTGCATAAAACAAAACATGTATTATGTGTTGATTAAAACACACAGCGTTGAGATGAAGAAGCAGTCTGTGAATCCTTGCTAATAATAAGAAAATATATAAAATCTTACCGGATGCTCTATGGTAACCTTAGATAATCTCACCAGGAAGGAGCGCTGTCACTGTCAAGTGGCGCTAACATAGTCTGTGGTTCTGACGTATAGACCATAGCATCTTCATCAGCAAGCAGTACACTGTAACGCTGTGTGTTTTAATCAACACATAATACATGCAAAACATCAATATTATGTGTCTTTATAAAACACACAGCGTTGAGATGAAGATGTGTTTGATATCTGCTGGTGAAAAGTAATACAAACGCTATGTGATTATGTTACCAAAATAATATATTATTAATTATTATCACACTCAATCAATAAATTCTAAGAAATAACATAAATGAGATCACTACGAATTAAAGTATCAGTAGTATGTAAATGTAACATGTAATATAAATGAGATCAAAATGAATTATAAGTATTAATTTCTATGTTGAAACATAAATGAGATCAAAATGAAATATTAGAGACTATTAAACATTATTTATGTATATAGCAATACTCTGTGTGTACCTTAACTAGCTCTTGATCTAGTATTAAAGTTAACAAACATAATTATTCAAATTGAAGAGAAATTTGAGGCTAATAAATCAGCTTTTTCAACATTATTACTTAAATTTACTGGTCGACAATAAAAGTTTTAAATGTCTGGGCATTCTTCCAATTTCCTCTATTAAGTATTTCTTCAATGGGCATCTGTTCAAGCCATCCTCTAGAAGCAACTGCTGATCTTATACTACCCGGAGTAGCTTCTATATCAACCAATTTGAAAATAGACCTTATCCATCCTGCAATAATAGTTCTTGTGGCCGGCTTAATTATCCCCTTTACAGATATAAATAAATCATCTAGTTGTTTTTCAGACCGTCTGCTCTCAGAAATTTGGATCAATTTTTCGATATGAAAAACTGGACAAATTGTAGAGTCAGGATGCCTCAATAGACGCCAGCCGGACTGTTGATGTGAGGCTGAGTCCGTCTTGGAACCAAATATTGGCCATAAAATTATCTCATTATTCTTTAAGATAAAATGTTCTTGTGAGATCTTCAAAAGGGTTAAGTCATGTAATCTGCGGCCAGATGATAAGAGTAATATTAAAGCTGTTCTTCTGGATATATCAAAAAGTGTAAATTTGTTAGGTGTAGATTTTAACCAGTTAAAAAGTAGTTGAATATCCCATATTGGTTGTTTTCTAGGCTTTGGTTTCGCTAATGCAATTGCTCTTAGGATTTGCTGTACATAAAAGTTAGAAGTTAACTTCTCCTCCTTGTTGGCATAATATGTAGAAATGGCAGATTTGTGTAACAAAATTGTATTGTATGAAAAGTTTTTCTCTAAATGAAGACTAGCTAAAAATCTAGCTACATCATTACTACAAGGTGATCTGTGGTTAATATTTTTTGTTTTGCACCACAAAATCCATCTCCGAATAGGAGGGCCATATGTTAAGAGCGTGGATTCTCTCCAACTTGCTGATAATAATTTCTTTTCTTCTTCATTCCAGTGAGCTACCTGCTTTTGCCACCCCAACTTTCCATGCTAGAAAAGTCAATTCCTTCGTTTGTGGGGGAGGTAGACCTGTTGACAGGTCTATTAGATTGTTCTCTAGGTTCGGTATTGGCAATGGTGTTGTCAGAGCTCTTGATTTCAGGTCTGGTAGCCAATAGCATTGAGTCCACATTGGTGCTATTATTATGTAACATCCCCTGGCTTGGTTGAGATGTGCTAGGACTTGGGGGATGAGATTCGGTGGAGGGAATACCCAGGCTAGATTCCACTCCCACTGGTGGCTGAAGGCGTCGTAGTATTCTGCACAGCCATCTCTTGAGTCTAAGGTTACATACCTTGGTACTACCGCGCTTCTTTCTGAAGCGAACAAGTCTATGTCTGGGATGCCCCACTTTAGAAATATTGCCTCCGTGGCTTGTGGTAAGAGGTGCCACTCTGGTAGTGTCCGTCCTCTTGACAATCGGTCTGCTATCCCGTTTAACTTTCCTGGAAGATAGGCTGCCGATAGAGTCACATTGAGGTGATAAGTTAGACTGAGAAGTTTGGTGGCCAGAGTTAAGAGCGCTACTGATCTTGTTCCGCCCTCGTTTCTTATATAAGCCACTAAGGTTCGATTGTCCGTCTGAACCAAAATGTGAGCATCTTTTAGCATGTCCTTGTATCTCCTTATTGCACCATACACAGCATATAGCTCCTTGAGATTTGAATGCCATACTCTCTGATCTGGAGTCCATTGTCCTGCCAGATAAAATCGGTCCAGATGTGCTCCCCAGCCCGCATCCGCTGCGTCTGTGGTGAGAAAGTACCTTATCGGTTTCTTGTGTAGGGAGGTGCCATTTTTGTTTATGGAGCTTCTCCACCACTGCAGCTCCAAGGAGGCTAGTAGTGGGAAAGGCTTCCTTTCTCTCGGCCTGTTGTGAGTAAAGCGCCTGAGAAATATCTGTAGCCTCCGACAATGCAGTCTGCCTGCCCTGACTGTGAAACTTGCAAAGTTTAACATTCCTAGTACTTTTTGCAGTTCGTTTAGCGTGCAATGGCCCTTCTTTAGAAGTGTTATCAATGTTTGGTTTATTTTCAATGTCTTCTTTACTGGTAGTGTCATCATCATGTTCCTTGTATCCCAAAGTAGACCTAGGTATTCTAACTTTTGAGTAGGCTCTGTTATAGATTTTTGGTAGTTTATATGCCAACCCAGGGTTTCCAGGATGCCCAGAGTCTCCGAAACCTGGGCAACTAACCTGGATCGGTCCTGGTTGACTAAAAGGTAATCGTCTAGGTATACTAGAACACGAATGCCTCTGGCCCGAAGGATCTCCGCGATCCAATTCGATATGGCCGCAAAGGTCCTGGGGGCGGAAGACAGGCCAAAGGGCAGTGCCGTCAGTTGCAAGATTTCGCCATCGTAAATAATACGGAGGTACCTGCGGTGAGCCTCCGAAATTGGTAAGTGAAAATATGCCTGGTGGATGTCTATCTTCACAAGCCAGTCCTGATCTTGCAGGAATTCTTTTACTGTTACTTGAGAAACCAGCTGAAAATGTCGAGTTGAGACAAAGGTGTTCAAGTTCCTTAAATCGAATATTGGTCTTAGAGAGCCATCTGATTTTTTCACTAAAAACATTTTTGAATGGAACCCAGCAAGTGCGCATGTTGGTCTCTCTAACACTCTCTGCTCCTTTAATTTGCTTATCATCTTGGTCATAGTCAGAGAAACTTTTGTTGAGTATGCCTTCATTATCTGGTGGTTTGGTATAGCCAGTGAAGGTTTCCTGATGAATGGTATGCGGCAATTTGTTATTGTTTTTAATATGAATTGGTTGGCTTTGAATTGAACCCATGACTTCACATGTTCTCTCAAACAACCCGCTCGGAAAATTATGTGATTGTCATTTTGTGCACCCTGACTAGTGCGGGTGTTTCCACGAAAGGGCTGATTTCTCTTTGGGTTAGTCTTGTGAGTAACCTGCTTTTTATTCACCCTATTGCTTTGGTGAACTGGCCGACCTTCTTTATTGTGGTCATATCTCTTATTAGAAATAAATGTTGACTGGGGCTTGTGAGTTTGTGAGGTTCCCGGAGTGGAGGCCTGTTTAACATAAGTTGGTGTGTTCAACCAGACCTGAGTTCCCCCAAGAGACTTTATAATTGGTGCTAAGGCCTCTCGACTAAACAGATATTCAGAACAAGGTGGTACACTTTTTAGTGTAGCTTTTAAATTTGTATTTGTGATTTGCTTCAATAATTGATCACGACGGATCTCCACACATTCAGCCCTCTTGCCACAAATTATTTGCATTGTAAGTTCAGAATTTTTATAAACAGGTGATCCGGGACCAAATGTTTGAGTCATTTGATTGTATAAGTTAGTCGGTGTAAGTTCCAGTGGGTTATTTGAAGCCCAATTTAATAAGTCCTGTAACCCACTTTGCATCAATTGTCTTTGCTCTAAAACAGTATTTGAAAGACCTGCTAGTACTTGCTCCGTAGAGGCCAAATAGTCTTTTGCCGGGCATAAGTGACAAAGCTCTTCATTTACTTTTAAAGCTGTGAAACCCGGCGTGGCAATAACTGTCCTTAACGGTTTCTTATACCTAATACCCTTCCAAGCTGGAGTACCAAACTGTTGAAGGCGAATTAAATCCTTAAGTCGTTCCGTATTAGCCGGTGGAATGATTTTGTTTTCATCAAAAGCTGTGTTTAAATCTCCTAATTCAATGTTTAGAGTACTGGAAGGAGTTGGCATTTCAAGAAAGTTCGATGTCTGAATTCTAGTCGGACTACTCCGCGTATTCCGACTACATGCCTCTAGGTATTGAGTTATGTAGCTAACTTGCGATATTAAGGAATCAATACGCGGGTCATTATATTCAGTTTGCATACCTGAATATTGTGATTGCAGCGAAGACTGCCGTGGACGCTTATTTGGAGGCGACGAAGCTATACCCTCTTCCTCGGAGTCCGACGAAGTATCGCTCGACGACATTGCGATCTCTGGTGTAATCAAACGATTCGCGGCTTCCCGCGGACTATTTGAAATTTGTTGAACGTTTTCAACATTTTCGTCAGCCATTTTAACACTTTTAACTAGTTTTAATAACTCTTTAAATAGTTACAAGAATTTTCGACGGTTACGCGGCAAAATTCACAAACGCTATGGTCTATACGTCAGAACCACAGACTATGTTAGCGCCACTTGACAGTGACAGCGCTCCTTCCTGGTGAGATTATCTAAGGTTACCATAGAGCATCCGGTAAGATTTTATATATTTTCTTATTATTAGCAAGGATTCACAGACTGCTTCTTCATCTCAACGCTGTGTGTTTTATAAAGACACATAATATTAGGATTTATTTTTGGATGTTGTGTGTGTTCGTGTTCGTGTGATACAAATTTTATCGTAAGTTTAAATCTGAAGGTAGACAGGTAATCACTAAGTTACTTACAGTATACTAATTATTGTGATTATAATAATATTGATATTACGATATCTAGGTAGATACCTATATGATTAGTTATTAAAATATAATGCTTGGTTTGTTCTTTTTCCATGTTGTTCGTGAAAGTAACTGTACCTACCTACTTATATTGTATGTACTTAATTAAGTAGTAAGTAGACTGTAGCTTATTTATCCACAAAAATATCATACATAAATACATACATTTATAATATACCTACTAGTTGTGACTCGACCGACGTTGTCCCGTCGTCGTTAACTAACTATGCAAATTAGAATAATTTGCAGCGCGCATTTTGACAATCTCTGAAATTAACTTTTATTAAAATATTTCTAACGTTCCGCTCAACTTCCTTAATTTTATTCTTTCATAAGTTCCTTCTCCTGACAATGACAAACACACAACAACAATATAAAAATAGTGAAATCGGTCCAGCCGTTCACGCGTGATGGCGCGACCGAGCGGGGAAATAGGTATTCATTTTTATATACATATATTATATAAGTAATTAATGATAATTATTCTGCTGATCGTGTTTTATCCAATATGGAAAGTAAGAAAAAGAAAAGAAAAGAAAAACAATAAACTTACTTAATTATAATCATCAAGTAAGTACCTATATGTAGGTACGCCGTTCATATTTATTGGACAAGTGTAAATATAATAGATATATTAATTGTAGAACTCGATCGATCATTTAGATTTATTCAGTAATCATGTACCTAATTTACATTATAGTAGGTACTTACCTATAGTTAAAAGTTATTTTACTCCAATATTTAAAAATATAGGGGAGGGGTAGATATTCCATTGTTTTTGTTAATATTATATACTTCAATCATTTATATTATGTATTTATGTAGGTATCATGATAATAATGTTATTATCATCATGATACCATATTTTATGTACCATTTTATTTATGTACGTAGGCACAGAACAAATGCGACACATGTACCTACCTACCTACATACCTAATACTAAGGCCCAATCAATCAAAAGGCATCACCACGCAACCAGTGCAATGCAGTGCAGTGCAGTGGAATGACTGCATTGGCCATCCAGTAGTTAATCAGTTACTAGTAATTATCCACTTATTGTGTATACTTACTAACTAGATCATTTAATATCCACAAAGTTATAATATATGTATTATATTATTACCTGTCTATTGTTTATCCATAACGTTTCTACGTTCTCCACCATATACACCAATACAATACATAACAATATATCTACATACATGTACTAAATACCATTCCCCCACAAACCCAACAACACACACACACACACACACACACACACACACACACACACACACACACAAACGCACACACAAACGCACCCGCACACACTCAACAGGACTAAATTTCAATATTTATGGTCTCTTTCGAATGATTATAATAATAATTAATTATGTTGTTATATTGTTGACAACACAAACATGTCGTCCATGTAGTTAGATTGACCATTGCACCAACAACCTGTACAATGCAATAATTGTATTTTATATGAGTTACTAATTTATTTAATTAAATTTTATGTTGTCATGTGTGTACATAATAATATTATTATTATCATCAATGCTTGCTTACTTTTTAAACAATATTACAACTCAATTATTGCATTATATATTATGTAAACTTACCTAATGTATCAATAAATATAATATTACTAGCTTCCGCCCGCAGCTTCGCCCGCGTGGATTTCGGGTTTCAAAAATGGAGAAGGTGCTCAATTTGTCGGGATGTTTTTTTAATTTATGGTGGTATGCAGGTGGTCCGATTGTCCGGTCAGGGTCTGATGATGGGATCCTGGTGAAATCGAAGGAACTTTTAACCATTAAGGTTGCACACGAAATGACGGAAGCTTAAAAAATGGAGTTACTTCTCCCGTTTTCCCAACATTTTCCATCACTGCTATGCTCCTATTAATTGTAGCGTGATGAAAAGTATACTATAACCAGCTCGGGAGTATGAAAAATAATTGTACCAAGTTAAATTAAAATCCGTCGAGTACTTTTTGTTTCTATAACGGTTATACAGACAGACAGACAAAAATTTTACTAATTGCATTTTTAGCATCAGTATCGATCCCTAATCACCCCAGTTATTTTGGAAATATATTTCATGTACAGAATTCACCTCTCTACAGATTTATTATAAGTATAGATATGCAAAAGTAGCTCAAAAATTGTCCATAACGAAAACATGCATTTTAAAGTAAAACAAAAGAAATAATATCGTGAAGCCAACCAAATAACTAATGATATATTAAATTTTGTGACTGTTCAATTTCGTCGGGTCCGCGATATCACTTTTGTTGAGTTTCAGAACGCGACATTACATTATTATATTCTGTGCTCCAACGCACACTGCTTTGATGTTAGGAACACACCTACATTGCTTAGACAACGGTGAACTTTATACAATAGCAATAAAGCTCAAATTGACTCTACGTATTAGTTAGAAAACGTTTGTATGGGAAATAGAAAAATGCTGTTTTGAGGATTTTCCCGGCAATTATTCGAATTTTTCTCACCTTTTAAATCTTCCCTAGACCTCCACGAATAATTCAAGACCAAGATAAGATAAATCCGTTCAGCCGTTCTCGAGTTTTAGCGAGACTAACGAACAGCAATTGATTTTTATATATAATATTATAATTTATATATTTTACAGGATGCAAGAAGTGTGCGGACCACCGGCCCCGGGCCCTCTCAACCTTATGCGAGTACCTACATACATACATACATAACTGTGCACCCGTACCGGCACCGTCTACTATCTACTGTCGTCAATTAGGTACATTTTTAAATAACATTATTTACCTACTCTCTACTCATATTATAATATTATTTCAATAGCAGTCATAACAATGTCTCCATGAAACAAACAAAAATGAAAGAAAATAAGTATATATTTACCAATATTTACATTTATAAATGCATATGTTATTGCATATGGTATTTAATGAGATTTATCATAGGGGTACACAATGATCTCCGGCTTGAGTTAACAGATAAAAGGATGTTATGTTATTTTTGTCCCAAAAATATATTTGCACCCGTGGAAATGATTATTTAATAATAATTTGTTTTATTATTATTACACATGTGTATTTTTTATTTTATTTATTTATACATATATTATAACACCATAACAGTTTTAACCAATGCGATGTTATACAGATTTAATTTAAACAATCTACTTCAACACATCTATGAGCCATTTCAGTGAATTCTGACAGGTTACATACATATAAACATATCCAATTTCTGAGATAAAGATTATGTACAATATATTACAGGATGCAGTATGGATCGCAGACACATCTCATCGTCCAGTTTTCCAGTTTCCACCAGCCATACCACCAGCTATGACCAGGCACCAGACGCCAGCGGCGCTTCCTCAACGTTATGCTTAAACGCCACACTATATATGTACAGGGTGAAGGTTTCTTTTATAATAATTTATAAATAATTATATAGAAAAGTTAAAAACAATTTTACCTGTGAAAATTTTATTATCTAAAATGTTCCAGTTTAACTGTAATAGATGGCGCTGTACCGTAACTTGAATGTTTTCAAAATTATATATTTTTATTGTGTACCTACCTTGTAATTATAATTATTATAAATAAAAATATTATATCGCACGTTCAGAATCGAATCGTTACTAAACGGAATTGTGAAAA
>NW_023594001.1:15000-17698 GCF_014839805.1 Manduca sexta
ATCCTCCCTGATCTGAGGGCCAACGATAAAAAAAAAATTCGAGGCAGACACGATATCCGTCAGCGCTACGACGACGTGTCTCACATTCATTCATTCATTCATTCATACTCCGCGCGAATCACATATACATATTTATATATCATCATCGCGCGTTGTGTTGTGAAGACGAATGACGCGCGACGCGTCGTCGATGCGCTCTTCGGACGTCGAGTCCGCCTACAAACATAAACATTTCGTTCCGTTCGAATAACACACACACACACACATAGCGTGTAGTTTATAAAACGAATAACGAATCTCTAGGCGTGCTCCTCCCTCCACCACCACCACAAACCGCACCGGTGTAGATGATTTGTCGCTACATAAAAACGACGAACCATCCCCACGACACAGACAGACGATGGATTCGGATTCGCACACGAGAGACGCGAAGATCGCGAAATCGTATGTAATATACACAAACACACACGTGCACACATAATATGTATGTATACAACGAACGAATCGAAATTAATTTTTAAACGGACCAAAATTAATCACTCATACACGCACCCAAATAACAATATAATAATACAATACAAATAACATTATTAATCGTCATTTCTCTAGTGTACAAATGATGAAATTTGGACAATCCGTCAAATGCGCGCGCGCACATATACAATGTGTTTATGTTTTTATGCAGCCGGCCCTCAGACAGGAGTGGTCCTGGATGTGTCTCCACGGACCGCAATGTGCGTTCGAAATGTCGATGTTCAAATGTGTCCTGCAGTTCACACTATGACGCGCAGTTAACTGCGTTCTTCATCGACCCGCGAGCCAAGTGATCCACCGTCCAGGGTAATGATTTTTGACCACCATAAAAGTGTTCACTTTTTGTGTTATACTCACACAATAATTAATAATAATATAATAATAATAATTAAAAAAAATAAACAAAATTGTCTCACAAGAACGCAAGGCTTGACGCGCGCCGCTAAGCACGCGCCTCACGCACCGTGACCTTGTCAAATCGAGACGTAGAAGTAGTATTAGTAGTAGTACGACGACGACGACTCTACTACTACTACAGAGTCGACACAGACAAGGAGAGAACTTGTGTAGTTTTTGACGAACGCGCGCTTTATAGTTAGTATATAGCGCACGACGCGAAAACGTCGTTATGACATTCTCTATATATAATAAATGTTTCATTAATTATAATATGTACATACATACATACATACATATCACGTTAATGATCCTTCCGCAGGTTCCCCTACGGAAACCTTGTTACGACTTTTACTTCCTCTAAATGATCAAGTTTGGTCAACTTCCCAGCAACGCCGACGGCCGTGAAGCCACCGCGTGTCGGTCCGAAGACCTCACTAAATCATTCAATCGGTAGTAGCGACGGGCGGTGTGTACAAAGGGCAGGGACGTAATCAACGCGAGCTTATGACTCGCGCTTACTAGGAATTCCTCGTTTATGGGGGATAATTGCAAACCCCAATCCCCAGCACGAAGGAGTTTCAGCGGGTTGCCCGGGCCTCTAGGCCAGGGAGAACATGCTGATTCCTTCAGTGTAGCGCGCGTGCGGCCCAGGACATCTAAGGGCATCACAGACCTGTTATTGCTCAATCTCGTGCGGCTCGAAGCCGCCGGTCCCTCTAAGAAGAATTTTAATACGTCGCCAGTGAGTTGCGCGACATGAAGCCACGCACACCTAAATGGCGACGCCTATTTAGCAGGCTAGAGTCTCGTTCGTTACCGGAATTAACCAGACAAATCGCTCCACCAACTAAGAACGGCCATGCACCACCACCCACCGAATCAAGAAAGAGCTGTTAATCTGTCAATCCTTCCGGTGTCCGGGCCTGGTGAGATTTCCCGTGTTGAGTCAAATTAAGCCGCAGGCTCCACTCCTGGTGGTGCCCTTCCGTCAATTCCTTTAAGTTTCAGCTTTGCAACCATACTCCCCGGAGTCCAAAATCTTTGGTTTCCCGGAAGCTGCCCGCCGAGCCATTGTAGTAACGTCGGCGGATCGCTAGATGACATATTTACGGTTAGAACTAGGGCGGTATCTAATCGCCTTCGAACCTCTAACTTTCGTTCTTGATTGATGAAAACACCTTTGGCAAATGCTTTCGCTGATGTTCGTCTTGCGACGATCCAAGAATTTCACCTCTAACGTCGCAATACGAATGCCCCCAGTTATCCCTATTAATCATTACCTCGGAGTTCTGAAAACCAACAAAATAGAACCGAGATCATATTCTATTATTCCATGCACGAAATATTCAAGCAGCATTTTGAGCCCGCTTTGAGCACTCTAATTTGTTCAAAGTAAAATTGTCGGCCCATCTCGACACTCACCGAAGAGCACCGCGATAGGATTTTGATATTGAACCGACGTTTGTTACAACGCCGGCTCACCGACGATATGCTCCGCAGACGTGTCAGTATCACCGCGGATGCGGTGCACCGACAGCGCGGCGCACAAATGCAACTACGAGCTTTTTAACCGCAACAATTTTAGTATACGCTATTGGAGCTGGAATTACCGCGGCTGCTGGCACCAGACTTGCCCTCCAATTGTTCCTCGTTAAAATATTTAAAGTGTACTCATTCCGATTACGAGGCCTCGTAAGAGTCCCGTATCGTTATTTTTCGTCACTACCTCCCGTGCCGGGGTGGGTAATTTGCGCGCCTGCTGCCT
>NW_023594002.1:0-17695 GCF_014839805.1 Manduca sexta
TAAACGCAAAAAATATTATCATAATTTTCTTTAAATTCGAAAAGAAATACGATTAAATTAACTACAGCTCCACAGACTAATAATAATGCTAACCCGTTTTAAGTATGTTATATAAGATAAAAAAAAACTTTCTTATAAGAATGCCATAATTAGGCGATTTTTTATTGTAAATTATAAGAAGAATATATTTCGCTAATTATTTTAACCTTCTAGCCATTCCCTAAATGTAAACTCATTAATTTTCTTAAAATCTTTTATGAAGTTTTACGTCATATTTCTACAATATATTTCAACTATGTTGTAAATTGCGGCGCATCCATATTGCAGTTGCAATATTTTCTGTTACATTTTATTGTATGCAGTGTACAGTCAGCTATAAAAGTTGCTAATCAAATTCAAAATTTCAAATCGCCATTATATTTTTTGTCTCCGTACTTCACTAAAATAAACTTCAGAGGATGATGATATTATTTTAGATAAATAAAATTTTAATTTCGCTTAAAGTTAATGTAAGGAAATATTTTGACGTTTTGAATATGTACAGAAAATTTTTTGGTTGACTGTACATCAAATGGCTAATAATGATAATGAAGAAATATAAAATACTGTGTGGGACTCCACTGCGTTTGTCACCCTGCGACATAACACGTTAGTCTCATAATGCCCAGTAATTACGCTGGCTACAATGTCCTTCAAACCGGAACACAACAGGGAACGCACACTGGTTCTTAGCCGCAGAAATAGACATTGCGATGTTAACTACCCAGACGGCCACTCGCATATGAGAGACCTACCATCAGAGGTTTCTATCTACTGTAGTAGTCTTGATCCTTGTTAGCAACAGGATTGGTTGGCATCAAATTTTTTTTGCCTAAATTTCCCATTTTGTTTTTGACTGTACACTGTTTTCAGAGACAGAATTATATCTACTCTATTAGTCTTAATCCTTGTTAGCAAAAAGATCGATTGGCATCAAATTTTATTTTCATATATTTCCCATTTTCTTGCTGACTGTACACTGTTTTCAAAATCTATGAATACACATCTGAATTAATTAAAAAATGATGGTCAATCTCCCAAGGAACTTTTCTTGTAGCTACTGAGGCTGAGGAAGCTGTCCTTGCTGCTTCGTCTCAAAAATCCACTCTCTACAAACATAATATTATTGTTCTTAATGGAATCTCGGGGAAGGAATGTGGGACGAAAAAATAAACACGTAATTATCTTTTTACGGTTCACATAATAGATGTCTAATGAAACGTCAAAGTTTAATTAGCAAGACCTTTTACGAACTGAAAATAATATACGCATGTAACAAAAAATATTCTGAGGGTATTCAGCTGTCTATAATATTATATAATATAATAAGTTTTATGGTAAAATATTATTTACTAAGTATTAATGGCGAAGGGTCCCATATAGCCCGATTTCTGCCGGCTTCCTTTTTCGTGGAATCTAATGTCATTAGAACAATTTACCGACCGTATCTATGCATATAAGTACCTATATGTTGTGTCGGGTTCTCTTTTTAAAATAATATTACTTTTCACTTCTTCTAGGTATTACTTGCGGCTTTACTTTAAATCACTGTAACGATCCAAAGTGTCTATATGCACGACACCAACGCCATCTACGTAAAATCAGTTTAAAATTAAAATATTTCCATAGGACCATATTAACGGCACAAGAAGTAATCCAATACATGGTCTATTTGTGCGTCAAATTTCATCTAAATCCTTTTAGCGATTACTGCGTTTAGAAATAAAAGCATGCATTTTTACAAACAATTTATAATATCAGTAAGATTAGTAATATTCCCAATTGCAATACTGATTTTTTAGGATTATACATCACAGAAAATACTTGAAAAATATTTGCACTACGCAGGTGGAACCACTTAAGTTTAAAATCTTCATAAAAAACTTTTTATGAAAAAATATCAATAAACCTTTGATTAAATTGCATATAAAAATTGCATTTAAAAATAACACAAAACAACCCAAACCGAAGATGATGGGCCTTATTAGGAACCGGGCTATCTTTGGTCACACTACCTTATTTCATAAATACAAGGAATTTCACCATAATATTGCAATATTAATATTGACTAACAGTTGGTTGTGTCGGACTCGACGGTTCGTATAATATAATGTGGACAAAATTGCATACTAGTGCGTCACTATTGGAGATTAATAAGTACTCCGTTGCACTTATATTGTTTTAACCGACTTTACAAAAACTGAGGAGTTTTATTAACCAATTAAAAAATTCTAAGTGAAAATGTGTCCCAGCCATGCTAGGCATACAAGCCAAAAAATTTACCACAGATTTTTCATATGGAAATCAAGCCTTAAAATTAACGGTAATGGGATTTAGAATCAATGGAGCGATATTAATTAAAATTATACTTATGTTAGTAATTTCAAACGTTAAACCTTACGTACTTATCGAAGAACTTTTAGGCTAAACTTTAAAACCGTAAACTGTTACACACAATTTAATTTTACCAGCAAAATTTCCATATCATATAGCAAACCCATATTTCTGGTTTATCTTAACGTGGAACTAAACTACTAAAACTTAGCCATTACCTGGGCGTAATGCTCGAAATCTTAGCACTTAACGCAAATTACGATGCAATATAAGCTTCTGTTTATTAACAGTTAATCCTCAGAAACTCTTTAATTTTTAAACATTAAGGAAATCTTGCGGCTACTTATTTAAGTAGCTTTAATGTTATATCTTGTTCCTTAGGTATTTACGCAAGGCCTTCTTCTTCTTGTTATTCTAAAGGGGATGACGGAAAAAAACAAATGCATGCAACAAATTTTCAAGCGAAGACTACTACGACAATGGTATTGGGCTCCCAACCTGAGGCAATTCTTGTGCGCTTGGTCCTCACACCAAATGCACGCCCATGCATGGGGTACATTTGTCACAGCCCTAGGCAGTGCAGTGTGTATTCCTCTTGGTTGTATTATCACATTGAGGCCTATGAGGGCACGCGAACATTTCCTTCCCCTTATTTTCCTATCTCCTCCCCTTCTTCCTTCAGGAGCCAGTTGCTAAGCCGGGGAAATCTAGTATCCCATTTGCTGTTTTCCCTCGGTGTTGACTGCGGGGTGCGTACTAAAAAAACTAGGCCAACGTTCTTTTTTGGTACAATGATTCTGAACTATCTCATAACCAAAATACCCTTATGAACGTACTAGAATAATGTTTCCTATCTAGGATCCCCTGGATCCACCGAGCAATATTAATTTAGCGGATCCGAGCGGCTGGCTCTAGATATTAAAATAGGTTCACCAGCAATGGCCGTCAGTGAAACGAAGCAACTTCAGTACCGGTTTTGAGGGGAGGGAGATTCTGAGATAGCTCTTGGTATTGGGACCTAAAAAAAGATCGTAGTATAAAGTGCAGCCGATTTTTTTTTTACTTGGGGCACCCATATGTCTTAGCCTGACTGGCCTTTACTCACACAGCTTTATAAAGATGACGAATCGTGATTCAATTAATTGAAAAAAAATGAAGTATTTTTTTATATAATATATTAGCACTTGTGCCGTACCCTATACTTAGTAAAACTTCTAATGAAGAAAAATGCTTATAAAAATCTATTCAACCCACACAAAATGATAGAGACCACGATGACACGTTATTTCGTTGCCTTCAACTATTGATTTTCTTTACAAATACTTGAACAAAACATTCAAGTTCGAGTTTATGAAGCGTGTCATAAATGAATATACTTGTAAATGATTTATTGAAGGCTCATCCATTGTAGTATTCCTCTAGCTAAATATCAATGACAGTAAGAAAGATTTATTATGTTTCGCGAGAACCAAGGAATAAGTTTCGTTGCAGTCGGCAGACCGATAACTTCAGCCAGGCCGGGAATCGGTATTTAAGAGCCTTTAATCTGTTCGCCGTTTGTGCACCGCTCGCGAGTTCTAAAAAAGATATTTATAAGCTGGTTTTATAAACAAAACTGTCATCTCTGTGAATTCTGAGCAAAACTACGTCTTGCGCTTTTTTATTTATTTGCGTGAAATGTTTTGACTTTATTATTTAAGGTTAAATTATGATGCTAGATTTTGAGAGATTTTGGAAATCATAAACTGATTTTAATATTATTTTATAATAATTTATATTTAAAGGTCCTTACGTTTGTTGTGAGGGTGAGGAACATACTACCTGTATAATAGTTGGCATACCTTTGAAATTATCTACCAATAACAATAATAAGTCCAGGTTTGATACTATGATTTCTAACAATAAAACACTTGAAGACTAATAGAAAAATACATATTTGCATGAACAGTGCGATCTCTATAAAATTCCCAGTTAGCTTCCCTACAATGTGATCATAAAACAGCATTCTAATCATTGGACGGGAATACGCCGAACGTAATATTCTTTTGTAACTCTCCCAACTCCTTCAAGAGTCGACTCGTAAAAATGAACTAAACAAACATTGTTCCAAGGCATTCATTGATTGATGAAGTTCACGAACGAACGCAATCTTACAGAGGTTTCTGCAACAATCGACAACAATGAGAGCTTTACTTAGCGCTAGTTCGTGAACTGAGCAGTTCTAGTACTCAAACCTAACACAAGATGAACAATAGAGCAAACTGTCATATAATCTTCGAATCTCACGAATTTGCGCGAGTAAAACCGCAGCGATTAACTCGTCTCTTGTACTCCAGTTATTTTAATTAAAACTGTTTTAGAACTATACGCGAAATTCGTTGTCGTTATGCGTAAAATGTGTATCATAATTAAAAGAAATATAATTTTATATAAAGCGATATTGCTACGTAAATAACCAATATTAGGATATACAAAATCTCTTTAATGATTAATAAAATAAATAAAAAAGCCTTTTATTTCTAGAAAAGATAAGTACAGTTAATTTTTTTTTCTGTAATGATTATAATCGCGTTAAAATCAATATTCATTAATATATTTATTAAAATATATGTAAAGTAATGTGACCGAAGAAAGCCCGGTTCCTAATAGGCGCAACATCCATGTCTGAAATCTTTTATGCTGCAGTGCAAATACGATACTACGATCTTTTGTTCGTTTTTAAATGTTAAATATTATTATAATAAGTTGTGATATATTGCAATTTAATCAAAGGTATTATAAATGGCTTTATATTTTGTCATAAAATCATTTTACGAAGATATTAAAATTAAGTGGGGCTTCAAGGATTCCGTTATAACTTATAACTCAATGTAACATATATCCGGTAGTAAGTAATCGGTTATTTTTTTGCTCATATTTTTTTATAAGTTCCGTTCCAGTAGGTATTGTAACATTTTTCGACGTATGGAATAGGATGAAATTACACTGTCCATTTACTTTGAGATATCTGTTCTGAATTTAAAGTTAAATAGTGCCAACTTTGAAATTATTTTCTAGTAATTTTCTATAATATTACAGCACTTTGGTTCAACTCGAATATAAAATTGATATAATATGACTCCGTATAGATATATGGGCCTTCAAGGGTTCCGTTATAACTTATAAATCAATGTAACATATACCCCGTAGTAAGTTATAGGTAAGTAATTATTTTACTCATATTTTTTTACAAGTTCAATAGGTATTGTAACATTTTCATACGTATAGAGTAGCAATAAGATGCGATTTCACTATCCGTTTACTTTAAGATATCTGTTCTAAATTTAAAGTTAAATAGTGCAAACTGTAAAATTATATTATAATATTTTTTTATAGTATTAGCACTTTGTTAATAAGACATAAAGTCAGTGCGCCATGACCTTCACCTTAAATGTTTCACGTGTACAATGTACATGCGCGTTTAGACTTCAACGAATGTTGAAATTGTGTCATGCTATGTCAACACGTCAGTCATTTAATACCCAAGATCTTAAAGTCTTTAGCTTTTAATATTAATTCTAAGATTATATGTCGATATAAAAAACACTTCAAAAGGCAAAAATTACATAAAATAAACAATAACAAACCGTTTATATAACATAATATCTCGGCAGTTACTAACATTTGAGCAACCTTTCCCTATAGTAACAACTCTTAATAGTCACCCTTTAGAATATACGCAATTTTCCGCCAAAATACACCCGGAGCCCTTTCGGGAACAAAAAAGGACAATCAACATCGGCCTACCGGACGCCATGCGTGAAAATTCGACTTTGATGGAATACATACATATGTCCAAGCCTAATAAGCGAAGTATTTGGGCAAAGTAATGATTATTTGTATATTTATTCAGTAACAGACACTTCCTACATTAACTGTAAAATTATAGCTAAGGTAAAATAACAAGAGCTGTAACAACTCAAGTTTGGCTAAAGTAAAATCCATAGGAGTTACCGCAACATAAACTTCGCTAAGACAAAGCTATAAAAATTCCCACAACACAAAAATGTTGCTAAATTCAATGCAATAAGAATTGCCACAACACAAACTTCGCTAAAGTAAAAGCTATAAGAGTTGCCACCACACAAATGTCTATTTTAACAAAAGTAACAGTAAATATAGAGCTGCCAATTTGCTAGGGGTACTATACTTGTGCCCGCGTGGTCAGTGGCCCACGTAAATGTGTCGCGTTTCTGGGTGAGCCAATAAATCAGGTTTCAAACAGGCCGGCATAGTAATGTCGACTGGCGAGGGGTAATCAGTCAATCACATCACTCGTCAGTCAACATTCAATCTGGACCCCAATCCACTCACTACCGGGTGTAGTGGGGTCACTTTACCATGCTCTAATAAAAAAAAAAAAAATATACAGAAATAGACAACTTTGTATACTATTAAAGATGTATTTTTACTAATATATTTTTATCTAATTAGTGTTGCTTACGTCTTTTTTTGCGTGCCTAATATTGTGATTCTGTTTTTATGTTTACACTCATTAGTGATCATTCGCAACGAATATATTATAATATCTATAACCTATGTGAAAAGGGTTTTTCGTAATACTATGTTTAGAATGAAATAGATTATGAAATCAATTTTCAAAACACGCAATCATACAACCAAAAACTTTTAGCAAAATTACAATATTATGTTCGTGTATAACAATCAACCCGCCGAATATTATACTTTGCAATTAGTTTTAAGACTAACCGCTAATTTTAAACAATAAACACATTCTTACTTAAACTCGTAAAAAGTCTACAAACTTTAACAATTAAAAGTTGATTAAGGACGATATATCAGACTTCTAATTAAATCTTTCTAAGCAAATATTCTACCATAAAATATTTTATTATTCTCAATATATCTCATACAGAATCTGCTGGAATGAGAAACGAGATTAACAATTGATAATTGTAATTTTATATGAATAACTTAATACCGTAAACAAAATCGTTAAAAACTGCGAGCGGACACGAAAACCTCTTTGACTTTTAGATAAATTAAAAGCTTTTATATTGAAATGCATAAATAACTATTCATAATCTATACTATTATATAAAACTTAAGAGTTTGTTTGAACGCGCTGTTCTCAAGAACTATTGAACCCATTTTGAATTTTTCTTTTCACTAATAGTAAGTTATATTACTCCTGACTGCTATAGGCTACTTTCATCTCGGGGAAAATATAAAACAGGACTTTTATCCCGGATTTTTTTTACGCAGACGGAGCCGAAAGCAAAAGCTACTGAAATATAAATTTGAGAACGGATTCGGAACTGTTAATTGTAAGTAAAATAGACGCCGAAGTGATTGCGGGGAACCATTTCTGTCCTGTAAATTGTCAATTAACCGCAGTTTAGAGCGGTCTCCGAAACGAAAATACAAAAAGCGTTCACGTTTTAACTTTGTGGCTGTTATTTACGTTTGCAGTGGCTAGTTTCGCTATTGGTACCCTATTACCACCTCTACTGTTAGATCAAGGTCTATTCATTATGTTATAAAAAAAAATACAAAAAAATCCATAAATTAATGTCTTACCTAATTGTGTTTTAATTACTATATTTTTTTACAGAAAGCTAAACCTTATTAAACTAAGGAAAAAAAACATTAAATTATAAATACATGGGGCCAAATTAAAACCTCATACATCAACATTGATAACAAAATGTTAATGTTGTTTTCACAAATTATAAAGGAGCCGGGCGATAAACCTTTGAATAACAAAAATGTGAATAATTATTCTTTAATCAAACGCCATTCGAAATTCGAATTGTCGAATCCGAAAAACGTTTCGAGCAAGGGTATCTCTTTTTACAAGATCAAGCTAAGTCATTGGGAGAAAATGAAAAAGACACCCCGTTACGATTTCCATTAACAGGGGATGGGAATGCGTCGAAGCCCGGGGCTCCAATAAATCAATCTATACGTAGACAGACCGCTCCCAAATCGTACTCAGAACACCGTATTAAATTTTGTTCGGTACATGACTGCGTTGCTAAAAGCTCATGTAAGCATGTCAACTATACGAGATAAGATTTAAAGGAATTTCGCATTAAAGTTCCATCGCTGCTGTAGTTCTTTTTGGAACGGTTTAATACGATATTTATCGTTTCTTCTACAATTTATCGGAGTTTTTTAATGTAATTTGCGAATGAGTTTGTAGGCTACCCCTACATTGCATACACACATCTATTTCCTATAAGTTTACGGGGAAATTAGAACTTGGTAGATAAAAATTATCTTTGCTGGTAGGATATATTTTATATCCGCCTGCATATCGACCACTGTACACAAGGTATTAAAACCCGCCATAGTAGCTCACGTCAGTGTGTCGCGTTCCGGGATCAGCCTGTGTATATCCAATTCCAACAGGCCGGCATAATTGTGGCGACTGCCGAGGGACAATTGTGTCTCGTCAGTCGACATTCTACTAAACTCCACTCCACTTACAATAGGGTACCGGACTCATTTTTGTTCTTTACTATTATCAAATATTTACATAATATAAATTATAACACTGAAAAATTATAAAAATCCGGTAAAAAATCAACAAGTTATAAGACTTTGAATTTCAGTGGAAAGGGTAATTTACAAGAAACAGAAAAGAGACGAAATACACACATGTGACGTCATCGGGAATTACGACGCGTGCTAAAGAAAGAGATGAAGCGATATCCCCACATCGCGCCCACTTCTGTACATTACAATATTTTAAATATGAATTGCTCGCTCATTTTTTAACCAATTTTTATGCAGTTTTCGCAGCAGTGCTTCTTTTTCGTATTATTAAACATTACATATAGAATAATGTATAAAATCAAGCATAGGCCGGTCCCCTATTAGGTGCGGTGGCGTAATGTTGCCATGATCATATTAAAAAAAAAATTACACACGGTACGAGACTGTACACAACCTATGAATGATAAACTTAGATTCATTGTTAGATTAAGTGATGTTGAGTAAATGCCCTCGTGCTGTTAACACCTAGTTAAACTAACACAGTACCGCGTCAATTTAGATACCAAATTACCATCTGTAGAGCATTAGCAGACTAAACCAAGCAAGGTTTGTATAAGGTAGTTTTAACATTGCGTTATTTAATGATACTACATATTCGTCTTTACCTCTGCTAATATCGTGTTACAAATAATTTATGAATAATTAATTACATTCGGAATATATTTTCGAAAAAATCACGATTTTATTTTTCAGATTTTTTAACATTTTGCAATTTATTGCAAATATTGTGTACATGTCAGTGCGTTTCTTACAGAAAGTATGATATTCCGTTCCGATTACATCACGTGTAGTAAATACTGACTTTACAAATATTTGAAACTTTTTATTAATAATTATTTTGTAAAACATACACTTTTTTATTTAACGACTACGGTTAGAGTGACTTATAGGACAGCGTTCATTTCAAAAACACAATATTTATATGGTTTAATTTATTAACACAATGTCAAAATGGTCATGTATTAAGTGATCTGTCAATAATAAATCATAATAATTCCGTACCAATCATAGCCGTGCTAGAGGCTTTGAATGAAAGAAGTAATAATTAGAAAGAAGGCGGAAATTTTTGAGGTTCCTTAACCAAAATAAAGTAACATAGTTTCACCTACTGCTGACTCTTGAAATTTATTTTTTGTACAGAAATGGCCCATCATTGAAACAAAATGTTTACGGCGTTGTACCACTTTAAGTATTATGTAGCGGAGGTCTTGTATTTCTATTTTACCAATATATCAAACACTGACATAAAAGAGAACTGAATTCATAATTGATAAAAAAAGAAATTAACCTCTAATTATCGTTCTAGCGTTGCCTGTATTAAAAGTTATTGCAAAACAATATATACTGTATATGAAAATAATGCGAAGAAATCAGAAATAGAGAGAAGACATAAAAATAAAACATGTTTTCGGATTTTATAACACTGTATTTTTCACAATTATATATTTTATTTTTTAAAATAGCTAATGTTCGTTGGGTCTCCGATTTATGATCAACAATTTTTATTTAAAATTCGATTTTTCCAATGATCTAGACCTCAGTGTGGTCAGTGACCTTGCATGCAGTTATCAAAACAACGAAAGAAATTTAAAATATAAAACACCGCGACGAAAACCAAAAACTAGTTTCATAAGTCTAACCTTCGCGCAATAAGAAATCATTAAGACAAAAGACATTGTTGAATATACGCTTTAAAACACGACCTCTTGTGATAATGAAAGAAAATTCTAAACACACAATTCCCATTCACAAAGCAGGTTGTAATAAAAATGTAGCGTACAGTAATTCGACACTGTGTCAATCACGTTGCAGTAGTAAAATTCAACGTAAAGTTACAAAACTTTACCTGGCGTTCGTTCGGAGAATTCGCTTTCTTATCACGTACACAGACACTTGCAGCCCTGTTCGACCAATCACCGACAAACTCTGAGACGAGAATACGTTAAAGAAAACCCTATTCGGTATTAAATTTTTACCTGTACATTTCCTTTAATACTTTGAAGTCGAACGGTAAATGCGCTTGATGGCTTTAGAGGGTAGAATTAAAAATCAATCCTAGATTATTTTTTTACATTTAAGTGTTATTTAGAAATAATAATATTTATTCTTATAAATTGTTTTGACGTATCATAAGTACAACTTTGTTCGCCTACGTAATAAATTAAGTATTTTTTTTTTACCATTTCTACTACTTTTTGGTTCAGATACTTTTGGTAAGGTTTATGTTTCATAAATATGTTATCGTCACCGTACTAGTATAAAAAATATCGATGCGTAATTTCAGTGTAATTAAACTTTTAATCAAAGGAAAATAAAATGTTTTCGTTCAAATTATTTCGAAAGCCAAAGTTAATAGAAAAACACATTTTGTCACGATAGCAGGTGTCAGGCTAAAAGATGTTTCATTTTAAAAGGCACAAACTTTGCAAACTTTTTTCTATTTCTTTTATAGCACTTAAATTGATTGCTAGAGACCTCTGAGACACATTAGACAAATCACTAAGGCAACACGCAGACGCTGTTAATTTGTTGCACCAGGCGCAAGACACAAAATGGCGCCAATGTTGTCAAAGTTTTCTTATAACTGTGATCTTGGCAGTAGTTGCAACTAAGTTGCTAGAATAATCAACAATTCAATCATTCGTAATTCCTTGTTCAAATTCAATTCCTTGATTCAATACCTTGTCCATTGTGAAAATAATTAACTGTTTACTTTGAGACAGATGCTGCAACTAAATTTATGACATTGAAATTAAACTAATTTTTCGGATTCTATCGCGGTTTTTTGTTTTTTATTTTTCTCCCGACGTTTCGAAGACTTTGCAGCCTTCATGGTCACGGGGGGGACTGAGGTGTTGTTCATCCGCAAAGTCAAAGTTACAATATCTACCTACATTTTACAATTATACAACTTTTTTTAAATTTTTTAGCTGTTGGTGGTCCGATCTACGCAGAATGAGCTCACAGTGTCTTGAAGTCTGGCAGCCGGTCTTTGGGTTCCGATTTAATTAAATGTAGAACTGGATCCCAGGCTTGTGCAAGCGTCCAACCATCCTCCCTATTGCAATGAGGATGTTTTTAATTTCAATAGCCTCGCGAATCATCCTGGGCAGGAATCGGTGTTCTTTGGCGAGGATTTGTGGCTTGTCTAGTCGCAGATAATGATTGGCGCCTCCTTCAGAGTGTTCAGCGACTGCAGACTTCGTCGAGCGTCGGTGTTTCACGTCAGCTATATGTTCTTTTACGCGGGTCCCTATATTTCTTTTGTTTGCCCGATATAAGAGAGGCCACAGTTGCAATCTATTTTGTATACTCCCGGTTCTTGTAGAGGTATATGACAATTGACAGGTGGTAAAATTGACTAATCTTCTTAGGCGGCTTAAAATAAGTTTTATGGAAGCACGCTTCAGGATGTAGCCAATCTTGTCGGTGACTCCTCTTACATATGGTAATACAACCGGAACACGTTCAACTGTGGCTGGTTTCACTCCCGGTTTTCTGTGAGCGGCGGCGCGGAATTTGGAGCTTGTTGTCTCGCAGTACTTGCTTGACATGTTGCAGCTCAGCGGCCAGGTGTTTCTCGTCACAGATTCCTTGTGCTCTCTGAAACAAAGATTTGCCCACGGTAGCTAACTGTTTTGGATGGTGATGAGATTCACCGTTCAGATATTTATCAGTATGGGTCTGTTTCCGATGCACAGTATGACTTAAGGTCTGATTAGGATTACGGATGATTAAAACATCTAAGAAAGCAAGAGATTTATTCTGTTCTAACTCCATAGTAAATTGGATTTTATTGTTGAGTGGGTTGAGGGTGATTTAAAAATGCAGTTACTTTATCAGATGGTAAAATTGTGAAAGTATCGTCTACGTACCGTTTATAAAACCTTGGAGTGACCGGGGCTGTACTCAGGGCTGTCTCCTCGAAGTCTTCCATAAATATATCGGCGACTACCGGAGATACAGGGGAGCCCATCGCTACCCCCTTGTACATAGAACTGATTATTCCACAACATATAGCCAGATGTAAGGCAATGTTGGAGTAGTTCTGCATATTCTACAGGAATGTTATTCTCTGCCAACTTCTTAGATACAATTCTGATGCAATCTTGTACTGGTAAGCTCGTAAAGAGAGACTGGACATCAAAACTGACCATAGTTTCATTGTCAGCTAATTTTAGGTCTTTAATATCGCTGACAAATTGGTATGAATCCTTCACAGACGCTCTAGTGTTTCCTCTAAGTGGTGAAAGCACTTTTGCTACGTGCTGAGCCAATCTGTAGGTTGGTGTGTCGATCTGACTCACAATGGGACGTAGCGGAGCATTTAATTTGTGTATTTTCGGTAACCCATACAGTTTAGGCGGTTTTGCACACGAAGGAACGAGTAAGTTTACGTCAAGATTTAACTTATCGGAGTAATCTTTTATTAAAGAGCTAGTAGCCTTTAATACTTTGGTAGTCGGGTCTGTTTTGACTATTTTATAGGTACTTACATCCGATAAAAGTTGTTCCATTTTATTATTGTAGTCTGACGTATCCATTACTACTGTCGCATTTCCTTTATCTGCACGGAGAATGGTAAGGTCCTTCATCGATCGCAAGTTCTTTAAAGCGATATATTCGTGTTTTGGAAGATTTGGTTTCGGCACTTTCTTTTGACGCAAAATTGACGAAATGTCCTGGCGTATCGCCTCCGAATCTTCGTGTTTTAAGTTATTTTTGAAGAGACTATTCTCAACATTGCAAATAATGTCTTCATACGGTATCCTTCGTGGTGTAACAGCAAAATTTAAGCCTTTCGATAAAACCTGAATTGTGTTTTCGTCCAATGATTGTTTTGACAGATTTATTACTGCGCGTTGTCCATGGTTTGCGCGGGAGTGTATCTTATCTATGGTCGCGCGCGTTCCATTCCTACACTCGGTGTTTTAAGATTATCAACAAATAATTTTGATTGTAATTTATTATATTTTATTATATGTTTGTTTTGCATTCATTATATTTGGAAGTTTCGCGCTTATTTAAGGTCTCGATGCACTTTTAAAAATCAAATGCTGACAACTCTGTCTTCAATTCATTGTTATAATCTCAACACAATTATTTATGTACTGGAGGTCGGATCGTGTTTCGTGTATGGTAGCTCGTAACAGTTTAGTACTCGCCTGGTTAAGAATTTTAGCGCTCCCTCGTATGTATTTCTTGGGTGATAGCTTGACACACGTAGGGATGAGATTGTGGTCACGACATCTCTTCAAGAAATTCAATTTCTGTGACGAGAAACACCTGGCCGCTGAGCTGCAACATGTCAAGCAAGTACTGCGAGACAACAAGCTCCAAATTCCACGCCGCCGTCACAGAAACCGAGTGAAACCAGCCACAGTTGAACGTGTTCCGGTTGTATTACCATATGTAAGAGGAGTCACCGACAAGATTGGCTACATCCTGAAGCGTGCTTCCATAAAAACTTATTTTAAGCCGCCTAAGAAGATTAGTCAATTTTACCACCTGTCAAGTGTCATATACCTCTACAAGAACCGGGAGTATACAAAATAGATTGCAACTGTGGCCTCTTATATCGGGCAAACAAAAAGAAATATAGGGACCCGCGTAAAAGAACATATAGCTGACGTGAAACACCGACGCTCGACGAAGTCTGCAGTCGCTGAACACTCTGAAGGAGGCGCCAATCATTATCTGCGACTAGACAAGCCACAAATCCTCGCCAAAGAACACCGATTCCTGCCCAGGATGATTCGCGAGGCTATTGAAATTAAAACATCCTAATTTCAATAGGGAAGATGGTTGAAGCTTGCACAAGCCTGGGATCCAGTTCTACATTTAATTAAATCGGAACCCAAAAGACCGGCTGCCAGACTTCAAGACACTGTGAGCTCATTCTGCGTAGATCGGACCACCAACAGCTAAAAATTTAAAAAGTTGTATAATTGTAAAATGTAGGTAGATATTGTAACTTTGACTTTGCGGATGAACAACACCTCAGTCCCCCGTGACCATGAAGGCTGCAAAGTCTTCGAAACGTCGGGAGAAAATAAAAACAAAACCGCGATAGAATCCGAAAATTAGTTTAATTTCAATGTCTAACATTCGCGTAAATATAAGAAATCATTATGCAAACCAGTACGGACTGGAACTTGCCAACAAAATACGCCGGTTGGAGAATTTGAAAACTAAGCGCGCAAGATTCTGCACATCATTGAATTTCTTGAAGAGATGTCGTGACCACAATCTCATCCCTACGTGTGTCAAGCTATCACCCAAGAAATACATACGAGGGAGCGCTAAAATTCTTAACCAGGCGAGTACTAAACTGTTACGAGCTACCATACACGAAACACGATCCGACCTCCAGTACATAAATAATTGTGTTGAGATTATATCCAATGAATTGAAGACAGAGTTGTCAGCATTTGATTTTAAAAATTGCATCGAGACCTTAAATAAGCGCGAAACTTCCAAATATAATGAATGCAAAACAAACATATAATAAAATATAATAAATTACAATCAAAATTATTTGTTGATAATCTTAAAACACCGAGTGTAGGAATGGAACGCGCGCGACCATAGATAAGATACACTCCCGCGCAAACCATGGACAACGCGCAGTAATAAATCTGTCAAAACAATCATTGGACGAAAACACAATTCAGGTTTTATCGAAAGGCTTAAATTTTGCTGTTACACCACGAAGGATACCGTATGAAGACATTATTTGCAATGTTGAGAATAGTCTCTTCAAAAATAACTTAAAACACGAAGATTCGGAGGCGATACGCCAGGACATTTCGTCAATTTTGCGTCAAAAGAAAGTGCCGAAACCAAATCTTCCAAAACACGAATATATCGCTTTAAAGAACTTGCGATCGATGAAGGACCTTACCATTCTCCGTGCAGATAAAGGAAATGCGACAGTAGTAATGGATACGTCAGACTACAATAATAAAATGGAACAACTTTTATCGGATGTAAGTACCTATAAAATAGTCAAAACAGACCCGACTACCAAAGTATTAAAGGCTACTAGCTCTTTAATAAAAGATTACTCCGATAAGTTAAATCTTGACGTAAACTTACTCGTTCCTTCGTGTGCAAAACCGCCTAAACTGTATGGGTTACCGAAAATACACAAATTAAATGCTCCGCTACGTCCCATTGTGAGTCAGATCGACACACCAACCTACAGATTGGCTCAGCACGTAGCAAAAGTGCTTTCACCACTTAGAGGAAACACTAGAGCGTCTGTGAAGGATTCATACCAATTTGTCAGCGATATTAAAGACCTAAAATTAGCTGACAATGAAACTATGGTCAGTTTTGATGTCCAGTCTCTCTTTACGAGCTTACCAGTACAAGATTGCATCAGAATTGTATCTAAGAAGTTGGCAGAGAATAACATTCCTGTAGAATATGCAGAACTACTCCAACATTGCCTTACATCTGGCTATATGTTGTGGAATAATCAGTTCTATGTACAAGTTGAGGGGTAGCGATGGGCTCCCTGTATCTCCGGTAGTCGCCGATATATTTATGGAAGACTTCGAGGAGACAGCCCTGAGTACAGCCCCGGTCACTCCAAGGTTTTATAAACGGTACGTAGACGATACTTTCACAATTTTACCATCTGATAAAGTAACTGCATTTTTAAATCACCTCAACTCCATCAACAATAAAATCCAATTTACTATGGAGTTAGAACAGAATAAATCTCTTGCTTTCTTAGATGTTTTAATCATCCGTAATCCTAATCAGACCTTAAGTCATACTGTGCATCGGAAACAGACCCATACTGATAAATATCTGAACGGTGAATCTCATCACCATCCAAAACAGTTAGCTACCGTGGGCAAATCTTTGTTTCAGAGAGCACAAGGAATCTGTGACGAGAAACACCTGGCCGCTGAGCTGCAACATGTCAAGCAAGTACTGCGAGACAACAAGCTCCAAATTCCACGCCGCCGTCACAGAAACCGAGTGAAACCAGCCACAGTTGAACGTGTTCCGGTTGTATTACCATATGTAAGAGGAGTCACCGACAAGATTGGCTACATCCTGAAGCGTGCTTCCATAAAAACTTATTTAAGCCGCCTAAGAAGATTAGTCAATTTTACCACCTGTCAAGTGTCATATACCTCTACAAGAACCGGGAGTATACAAAATAGATTGCAACTGTGGCCTCTTATATCGGGCAAACAAAAAGAAATATAGGGACCCGCGTAAAAGAACATATAGCTGACGTGAAACACCGACGCTCGACGAAGTCTGCAGTCGCTGAACACTCTGAAGGAGGCGCCAATCATTATCTGCGACTAGACAAGCCACAAATCCTCGCCAAAGAACACCGATTCCTGCCCAGGATGATTATGAGGCTATTGAAATTAAAAACATCCTAATTTCAATAGGGAAGATGGTTGGAAGCTTGCACAAGCCTGGGATCCAGTTCTACATTTAATTAAATCGGAACCCAAAAGACCGGCTGCCAGACTTCAAGACACTGTGAGCTCATTCTGCGTAGATCGGACCACCAACAGCTAAAAATTTAAAAAGTTGTATAATTGTAAAATGTAGGTAGATATTGTAACTTTGACTTTGCGGATGAACAACACCTCAGTCCCCCGTGACCATGAAGGCTGCAAAGTCTTCGAAACGTCGGGAGAAAAATAAAAACAAAACCGCGATAGAATCCGAAAAATTAGTTTAATTTCAATGTCTAACATTCGCGTAAATATAAGAAATCATT
>NW_023594003.1:0-17675 GCF_014839805.1 Manduca sexta
AAGGTTGATTTATTATTGTTACCTATAAATACTTCGGCTTTTTCAGCGTTGATTCAATCACGATTCCTATTGACGTCATCTGTTGTGGGAATTTCATTTTGTACAAACACTTGAGACTTGAATATTGGGCATATTTCTTATTTGCTTAATTAAAGTCTCAGCGTACTATTTGCTTCGATATTTTAGTTCAGTAACTTTAGGAGTGATTCTTTATTAGTTTTGTTATTCGTAGAAAAACAAAAATGGGCTTTTTGTGGAACTAGTTACAGGTCGGAAACTTGTTATTTTGTTGAAAAATATATACATACACGCCTTTTATACCCGAAGGTGTAGGCAGAGGCCTACCACCCACTCTCTACCGCCATTATTCTGTTCCCATTGATATGATAGGGGGCGAAGCTATCGCCGTATCTGACATTCATTTCAGACTCAGGGCTGATACTGAGCAGTAAACTCAAATATCACTTTGCCCGACACGAGATTCGAACACAAGAACCTCAGACCGCTTCCGTACCGCGTATGTAGTACAACTACGGCATCGAAGCAGTCTCAATCTAATTGCATACTTACAAGTAACATCTAAGGTGACAATAGCCTCACTGGTACCAACATTGTTGCTAACTTCACATTTAACTTCAGCCTTGTTGTGTTTCCTGGTCACGTTGAATATAATCTACAAGAGATATCAATTAGTTGAGTAACTCAGAGAATCTTGCTGCAGTCATTTTGGATTTGAGATTTTGTTATTTAGATGATACCTTCACATTGTGATTGTGATGTAGCTATTTGAGCATTCATACAACCAAAGGTCCTTTGTTATAGGTTCACGCTAAAGTGACTCCACTGCACCTGATGGTAAGTGGATTGAGGTCCAATAGAATGCCGACTGACGACAGACGATTATTCTCGGCAATCGACACAATTATGCCGGCCTGTTGGAACCGGATATACACAGGCTGATCCCGGAACGCGATACACTTACGTGCGCCATAATAGCGGGTTTTAACACCTTGTGTATAGTGGTCGCTATCCGCGTGAATACAAAAAATATCCTACCACTAATAAAGAATCCTTAGTAACAAGGAAAGTTCTTAGACCTTGGAAAACACTACAATCAAAGTCATTTTCAAGTTACTTGTTAAACCTAAAATTATAACCGCTTCCACTACTGACACGTAATCTCCGATTTCTTCTAATTGTTTTTGCTGTCATAACAATTACAAGAACACAAAGAACCCCTCCCTTCCCATCTCCTAAACTGACCAGATGGTGACTCGATCCTATCCCTCAAGCCGTCCCTAAGACCACAAACAATAATTTTCCCAACATCAATCTTGTCGGAGTTTCGAACAGCTACAGTTAAAACAAACAAAATTGTAACACACGTGCTGACAAAATCCAAATTAATGTTGTTGATTACGTTGAAGGACATGCGAATGTCCATGCATAAAGGATGCAGTGCGCTCTAGTGAAAAATTCAGGAACACTGCAGCCGCTGCGATTAAATTGGGTAATTTACGTTTATTACGCACTTACAAACGAAAATTTGTTTTCATAATAAATGTAGTAACTGGATTTACTTTGTGCGATCTTTTAGAGCATTGCTTTTCAAAGTTAATGCATTTTACTGGTGATAGGATATATTTTAAATCCGCCAGTATAGCGACCACCGTAAACAAGGTGTTCAAATCCGCCATAGTAACTCACGTCAGCATGTCGCGTTCCGAGATCAGGCTGTGTAAATCCGGTTCCAACAGGCCGGCATAATTTTCTCGACTATACGGGATAATCAACTTTCGTCAGTCGACATTCTTTGACCACGTCCTCCTAGAGAGGCATTATAACATGTACAGGAGGGAGTTGAAGTAGATTTTGTTAATCAATGTATCCCTCGAAAGAAAAAAATTGTCAGAATTAAAGGTACCATAGTATGTCCTTCAGTACCCTTGACAGTTTGCAAAAATTCAAGATCATCGGTTTGAGAAGAAAAGGCGTGAAGGCGTAATAAATCATCATCATCATCAGCCCTGTATTATATATTGTCCCACTGTTGGGCACGGACCTCTTCTAATACTGAGAGGGATTATAAACGACTTCTACTGAGAGGCGTAATAAACAAAAAAAACTCGCTTTCATAATATTATATTAAGACTGTCGAAGGGTCCCTGGTCAGTCGACATTCTATTGGACCCTTACTTACCTTCAGGGGTTACTTTGCCCCGCCCATAAAAACGAAAAAATGGTACTTATATTAAAACATACTTCAACCTTACCATTTCATTAGCATAATCTCCTATAACTGGGTTGTTGTTGAGGTACCACCGGTACACCTGTGCAGGCGGGTTTGCATCTACGTCACATTGTATCCTCGACTCGAGCCTTCTGGTATCCGCTTCTTCACCAGCCCGGTCTTTATCGTCAGGTTCACTTTCGGCGCGTATTTTACCTGTTAATATTGATTTTTAAATAAAAACTCTTGTGTTAATTTTGTTCCCAAAGAAGTGACATTATATGATGTTTATTTTTCAATCCAATTCCAATTTGTTGTAATTGGTTCAATTAATTCAAAGCATAAAATCATTCTAAATTCTACCCTATTATTTGATTGGTTCCACAGAGAACAGTCTAAGGTCAGAGACCATGCTGCCGTGTCATAAGTAAACATTTGAGTAAACACTTGAAATTTATTTATAAAATTTATAATTATATCTATAAATTGGTTTGTGTATGTGCCAGCAATCATTTTATTAAAGAGATTACATTCTCTTTTCATCTATATCAATAGAAATATTAAATGCTCTCGTATCACGCTAAAGCCACCGATTAGATTAGAAATTTAATTGCTTTAAAATCTTAAGCTTTGTCATACGCATACGGATAAATTATGAATTTTATACTGGTGGCAGGTCTCTCATATGTGGGAGTCCGCCTGGGTAGGTACCACCGCTATGTCTATTTCTACCGCCAAACAGCAGTGTGTAATCAATATTATGTTCCAGTTTGAAGGACATTGTAGCCAGCGTAGCTACTGGACATAATAAGACTTAATATCTCACGTCTCAGGATGGCGAGCGCAGTGGAACACCAAACAATATGGTAATTAAAGGTGTTGGATGGTGTTTCTACTGTTTATAGGCGTATCGCTTACCATCAGGCGAACGGCAAGCTCGTCTCGTCATTCAAAGCAATAAAGAAAATGTACCTCAATATGCACAGTGGCCATCCGATGCGCCCGGTCGGCTGTGTTCTGCGCCTGACAGGTTATTGACTGATTGTGGTCCTCCTTGCGTGGGGTTAACCGCAGCACCGATCTGTGGGGTTCATGACAAATGCGATTATCTGTATAAATATTAGGCGAAGTTTGGAACATAATATTAGACCTATTATCATTCTCAAAGGTTAAAGAAGTGAATCAAATATGTTAAGTTTCATGTAAACCAAATTAAATGCAATTCTAAACTCTTCTTCTCGTTATTTATTACGAGACGGAATCTGTATTGGGTTCAGCTAAGAATCAGTGCTTCAGTTCACGCTGTAACATAAAACTGAGCTGGATCCGTTTTGGTTTGTTTCTTTGATTTTTTTTGATTTCTCTTGTATTAACATAGTTTTGATTTCGTTCTTATTATTTGTTTTGTTTTTATATTATGTTACTAAAACCAAATAAAATATTTCTTTCTTTCTTAATATTTTAATAGAAAATTTCAATATTTTTTCATACTAACAAAAACTACGTTTTACCCAAAGAGAGATACCGCTCCATACTTCAAAAGCATAATAATTAATCACAAATAAAGAAGGGAAGAGTTCCAACTCCTTATTTTGGTTTCTGAAGACACAGGCTCAGCCTAATTTGAGAACCACTGGTATTTTTTTTGTACTTTTCTTATTTTTAAATAAAGGTTTTTCAATTATTTTTTTCATTTACCTCGTTTTGAATCTCTGTCCATCCTCTAGCAACTCCACTTTGCTCTTCACGTGTTTCTTTATTACTTGCTGGTTGCCATCCAACCAAGTTATCTGTAGGAAATAAAATGTATAAATATCCAAATATATTCTGATAGTGAGGAATATTCCAAAAATTCTTGATACCTATAATAATGTTTTATAGTTTTATGCTAGTATAGTTTAGAATTTGCTATAATTTGATTGTAATCTCTTTTGCGTCTTAATTTTATTAAATAAATAAATAATGCAAAACTTTTTTGTAACATGGGAAATTTGTTTTTTACTGTCAAGAATGTATTTTCGTAATGAAATATAGAGGTAAGAAAAATATTTGTTTTTTATTCTCAAAGTATATGGTGGGTAGGAGAATATAAAAAATATTTTGAAACTTATTACAGAAACTGTTATGAAATACCTACCTATAGTAATTATAATATACAGGAAATTAAACAAAAGTAAACCATTGAAATAAAATTATTTTTCAGATTTTATCGCGATTTTATCTATATATATAAAAATGAATTGCTGTTCGTTAGTCTCGCTAAAACTCGAGAACGGCTGAACGGATTTATCTTATCTTGGTCTTGAATTATTCGTGGAGGTCTAGGGAAGATTTAAAAGGTGAGAAAAATTCGAATAATTGCCGGGAAAATCCTCAAAACAGCATTTTTCTATTTCCCATACAAACGTTTTCTAAATAAAATGGAGAGTCAATTTGTAATTTATTACCGCTGCATAAAGTTCAAATTCGCGTGCGCGTTGGAGGATCTAATATCGCGTTCTGAAACTCAACAAAAGTGAAAGTGAATCGCCAACGCGACAAAATTGCATAGTCTCAAAATACATAGTACATAAATAGTGGTCGGCTTCGAGAAACTCAATTTTAGCTAACTTCAGTTGTTAATATAATATATAACTCAAAGGTGACTGACAGTGATATATCAAGGAACAGCCCAAACCATTGGACGGATCGGGCTAAGACTTTACATGCATAAAGCTACTATGACGTAGGCATCCCCTAAGAAAGGATTTTGATAAATTCTACCCTTAAGGGGATAAAATAGGGATGAAAGTTTGTATAAATGTTCTTAGATTTTCGACTGATTGAACTGAAATTATAGATTGGGGATAAAATTAGTTTGAACCTATAAGTACCGGGAAAATATGTAGCAAGACTTTTATCAAACAGTGGAATTTTATCCTGAAAACACCTTCACGCGGGCGAAGCCGCGAGCAAAAGCTAGTTATATTATAATTTTCTCTCGACGTTTCCAAAACTTTGCAGCCTTCATAGTCACGGGGGAGACCAAGGCCAATGAAGCTGATTTGATATGTCTTAAAAATTAACGCGCTCTTAATATAATAATGACCTATTTCAAAATTGTTCATTTGTGCCATTCGTCGGAAAACTAATTTTTATTTGCTACATTTTTTTTAAGTTGCTATAAAATTGAGCTTATTATAGATAGGTAAACAATGAAACCTATAGCATGAAAAAAATGGAAAAATCTAAAAGGTCGTAAACAGAAATAGGTTGTTTGACAATTCCCACAAATTGGCAATTATGGAATGGGTCATTATTTTATTAAGAGTGCGATATAATGGTTATAAATATTCCCGCCAAAACTTACCTCGGCAGCCGGTTTCCCGCCAACCGACTCGCATTCTATATCGATAGGTTGGTTCTCTGTGGCGTCTATAAACGCACCCTGTATAATCCTGGGAGGATCGGGGCGACCAGCACCGTCACCTGGGCATACCGGGAACGGATGGCTGGTTCTCCTGGATACAATTTTTTTTATTAAAGAAGTGAATTTTGATTATAGTCTCACCATTTCCAGAAATGTGTATTATTCTTAAGTCATTTATACTCAAATTATGTATTTTTCAAATTTGAATAAGCAGTTCCTATAATGTTAAATGTAATTAATGTTTTTTATTGATATATTATTTTTTAAAAAACTCCGTCCTTAGATAAATAAAATCAATGAATAAGGGGGTAGGTATTTAATGTTTTGGTTTCAATATGGACGAAACTAGTGTGGGAAATGGGAAAAACATGACAGATAATAAACTGGGGCTAGGGTAAGCAATGAAGGTCATGAATAATTCTCCGCACATTAATAATTCATCAAGCTTAATTAAATTGTTTGTTTAAAATTCTTGGCAGATCTGAGTAAAAATATTTAGTGCATACATATGGCTTGAAGGTTACAAATGATTAATGGTAACGGCAAAAGTTATAGTCAATTTCCAAATTTCATTTATATTAACTACTCTTGTTGCTAAGCGACTTTCTTGTATTAGAGATACAACACAACCGTTTTGTTGAAAGTAGTAAATTTATGAATATTTCCCAAGCAAATTAAATTTAAAATGTTATTGATTTCAATGGATTACAAAAAGAATTATTTTTATACCTTACATAGAGATTGGCATACGTAAATCTACATATTCGAAGCTTGAGAACATGTCTAAGCGACAAATATACCTGAAATAAGTTATGCACATCTTTGGAATTGACAGAATTTTCGGTGTTCTTTTATTTATATGTTTTGTATATCTAGAACTATTTTAATATCATTAGACATTATTTATGTAAGTAAACAATTTTATTGTTATAAATTTTCTTATTTAAAACAAAACTTTAGATCACTTTACTCAAAATTGCTAATTGTCGTCTAGATAACGTTCCAAACATCAAATTATTATTAAGAGGAAATTGAAATCATTTTTCTAATCCATATATTTTTTTCATATTCAACATTGAATTGTTTTGAATGTACTGAAATTACTTACCGTTTAACCCTGAGCTGACTTGGCACTGGTATTTTCCATCATCTTCTAACGTCAAGTCTTTTATGTCTAGTGAATAATCTCCTGAAACAAAAGCTATATCTTAAATACTGAACTACTATCAAAGTATAACAATTAATAAACATTTTCAAATTGGATTTGGTCTTAATATTTATATATCTTTAAGCTAACACACAAAATCACGCATTTATTTTGAAGGGGTATGCAGAGGCGCAACAAGGGCACCCACTTTTCGCCAAGTGTGTTCCGTCCCATGATGTGATAGGGGGCGAGCCTACCGCTATATCGGGCAAAAATTCCAGACTCCGAGCTAATACTGAGCAGAAAAACCCAAATATTAGTTTGCTCGACCCAGATTTGAACCCAGGACCTCAAGGCTAGGCTAAGAATATTGAAGGTTTGTGAAGTCTACCAATCAGCACTAGGCCACCGTGGTGGACTAAGCCCTAATCCCTCTCAATAGTAAAGGCCCAACAGTGAGAGAGTATATAATACACGACTGATATTTTATAAATATATTCTACATAAACTGAATACAAAACTTGAAAAGCATATTCTTGTTTCCACTGAAGTATTAGTTAGCAACATCCTTCCCAGAAATGCAAAATATGAAAGTTATAAAGCAAATGGATACAAAGAATTTCTAGAAAATTGTGCGCGCTATACATTTGAGTCTAGAAAATTCTAAGAAGTCGTTTGATGCTTTAATATTCATTTAGAGTTTCAATTATAATACGCGTTTATTTATTCTTCATTTATTTATTAATGTCTTTGTTTTTGTTAATTCCTCGGTGACTTAGAAGTGTTATTGTACAAATGCAGTGTTGAGGTTTAGGGTTTAATCCCACAGACAAAATAATATTGGGTTCTTTTACTCAGTATCAACTCAGAGTCTGGAATATGAGCCCAATGTGGCAATAGGCTCGCCCCTATCACCAAGGCTCCGCGTTTTAACTATATAAAAGACTGTTGCATGTTCATAAGGTGTTATCAAATTATAGACGGAATAGCTACTTGGTGCGCGCAAGCAGATATTACAATAATCTATATATAAAAGAAAGTCGTGTTAGTTACACTATTTATAACTCAAGAACGGATGAAGCGATTTGGCTGAAAATGGGTGGGGAGGTTACTTAGGACCAGGAGACGGACATAGGATACTTTTTACTATATACAGCTGAAGAGTTTGTTTGTTTGAACGCGCTAATCTCAGGAACTACTGGTTCTATCCCGGGAAATTATAAAGCGTAACTGTTATAACGGAAAACTTTATCCCGAAAAAATTGTATTACGCGGGCGGAGCCGCGGGCAAAAGCTAGTATATAAACACAATAATGTAGATCCATTTTCAACTTATCCATTTATAACACGTGTCTGTGGCGAGGAGGTGCTTAACCCTTGATTTCTTTCGTTAAATGTTTTTTGTATCCATTATCTTTTGTTAGTTTGTTTACTTAATTTAACATTCTTTTTGTCAAAAGAGTTTTGCTCACACTCAACGACGTAATTTAATTGGCATTTTGACACCTAAATTGTTGCTTTCTAATATAATTGGGTATTTGACATAGTAAAGAAATAAATAAATTTGGTATTGAACATTATATAATTTAAGGTGTTAATTAAGAATATTTGACTTAAATTACAAATAAAAATTATTTAATATTTTACTTTCCTAAATAAAAATAAGAGTTTTTGAATCTGTGCATCATTTACAAGAAACGTCTCAAGCGAGCAAGACTAGAGAACGTGACGTCACGATGTATTAGATGGAATGTCTTGTCTATTGGTCTTGTAATTCCGAAAAGATTTTGGCGCGTTTCGCAGGTTTCATTAATATTTATTTTATTATTTCGCGTGTCCAAAGTGCACTTCACCGAAAACAAACATGGAAATTGGTTTTATTCAAGCGGACAGTGCAAATTTGCCAAAAATTGTGTCTTTTATGATCGCAAATTTCTTTGCCTCAAACTCGGACTTTTGTTCTGCAGAATTGAGGAACGTGAAAACTTCATTGTAAGTACAAAACTATCCTTTTCTGATATTTTGTTCAATTCACAATAGATTACAGTTTGATTTATGTACTTAGCCTTATTTTGTTTTGCTATAAAATAACCTTTGTGTCATGCATATGATAGGTACATGTTTACTTTGTAGACTATAAATACAAATAATACATTTATTACGTTACCAATAAAATCATAACTTATAAGAATCTTACTCTGGTTAGGTACCTGTTATTTGTGTAAAATCTTTTCAACGAAAAGTTTCTCGTATTGTGGCTATCTGTGATGCTTTATTTCTATTTTACAGATCATCAAGACAGTTGTATGGTGATGATGCTAATTCATATGCTAACTCAAATCCTAAAACATCAAGCTGATTACAAAGTGCCCGACATTCTTCAGTTCTCGATGCATTATTAGAGCATCAAGCATAAGAAAGGAAGTGACTGTGAAACATTTTAGCCAAAATTAATGGTGTTTTTACACAAGAAAATATAAATTTTGTGGAAAGTCTGACTCGAGCACAACACGAAATTCAAGCATGGCATGAGTTAAGGTATTATTTATTTATAGGTATTTGATTGCATTTTAAATGTGATGTTGCCTTTTTAAATGTGATTTGATACTGTAAGTATTGAACTAATAAGATATTTAAAATCAATGTTCTAGAGCAAAATTCCCAACTTGGGGTCTGTGGACATATCTAGAGTCGGCTGATTTCAATGTTAAAGCTATATGAAGTTTCAGGTTGTGCTTAAGAGAAGCATTTTATTGTGATTTAAGGAGGTCTGTGGTGATCATCTTTGCTCATTTAGTGGTCCACAGTTAAGAAAGGTTGGAAAATGCTGTCTTAGATTAATATATATTGGAATTATATGTTTCCATGTGAGATGCAATCTCAAAATGTAAATTAGTCTTGTAGCTTTACTAGTCTTTGATGTTTGTGTTCACATTCATATGTGTTGGGCACCCATTCTACAGGGCATCCTAGTGGGGATATAAATGTATATGTGGCCACCAGGCAGTCACTAGCTTAACATTTAAAAAAAATGAATTTTCTTTTCAGGAATAAAAGCATCAAAAGCATTTGATGTTTCACGATGCAAAATAACTGTTGGATCCTTGGTTGCCTTAATAATGGGAGCTAAAGTACCAGATACTCCAACCATGAAAAGAGGAAAATCATTTGAAGAAGTGGTAAGAAAGGAGTTGGAAAAAAAATATGACAAGATTGCAGAATGTGGTTTTATTATTAGCCAAAAATTCCCAATGGTAGCTGCATTGCCAGATGGTATTTTAAAGGGTGACACAGTTATTGAAATTAAATGTCCAACAAGCCAAAAAAGTTTTATATACTATATATGTAACAACACAATCACAGAAAAGTTTGCAGTCTAAGTTCTTTTGCAAATGTATGTGAGTAATTTAACAAAAGGTTTATTTTGTGTGGCAGATTGGGAATTTGAAAAAAATAATAAAGTCCATGTAATCCAATAGAGTATGATGAGATCAAAGTAAATGATATTTTATCTAAAGTTGTAAAGTTTTGGAAGAATAATGTTTACAATCTATTGTAAAACTTATTTTTATAACTTAATATAGGAAAATAAAACATTATATTCTAAATTTTGTTTTTATTCGTCAAATGTTTTTAATTAAGGAGCCTAGTAAATTAATTAAGGCACATGCAATAACAATGCAATCGTCCAAAAACTTAATTAAATTTGTATTGACAACTGAATGCAGTCTTAACATTAATAATAATAATATTTTTTTATTGTAAATAACCGAATTTGTTTACAATTTCAATGGTTACAAATTACAACCTTATTATAAAAAACATTGAGAACTCCCTTAGACGTCGGATGACTCTTTCAATGTGTATCAGTAAACTTGCTATCTCCTTAGTTTTTGGAGCTTCAACTTTGGTTTAAGTAGACTTAACTGATACACTTGGCGGTCTCACTAAACTGCATCCCTTTTGTAATAACAGTTGCTCAATATGCTTGAATCCTCTATCAGCTAGTATAATCGCACCAGGTTCCCAATGATCTAACCAGTTGCAATTTTCAACCAAACAGACATCGCTAATCCTGCCACCATAACCAGGAGAAATGTAGTTAATAATACCATCAGGTGTGCTACTTATAAGGTATTTTATTGTATTGGCCTTTTCATAATCTTGAATAATAAACGAATCTCACGTATTGTTTACATTAAGACTATTACATCATGACGTCACGCCCTTTATTTGTCACGTGACTTAGCGTTTCAGCGGGAAACACAAAATGTAATTATTAAAACTGTCTTTTAGCTATTAAAATGGCTCTAAATATTAAAAAAACAATTGTCAAGCGTATCTTTGGTGACTCTAGAACATTTTAAAGTACTTTACGAAAATTTGTCAAATACCCAATTATATAGCTCTAAATTTTCTATACTGTATAATAAATGACCTATGTGCCTATTTTCTTTAAATAAATATGTTTGCTGTATTTTAGCTCTCAGTAATCAATGTACAATATTGGCACAACATTCATTAATTTTATTGGAAATGTTTCTAACAACCACTCTACTTAATTAAGCAAATTAACCAGCCTCGGATCCCTTGCGAATGCGAAGTGTTCTTTATTAAAAGATGTTACTTATTAAAACTTAATTACGCGTATAAAAAAAATCTTTATATTTTTTTTCTTTTATATTATATACTTCAACCAGTTCTTACTCGGCTTCGGATAAACATAAAGAATACTATATTCATATATATGCTATGTTATAGTTTGTATATATACATAGTACTTCTATTGCTTTGTATGACGGGACGAGCTTGCCGTTCACCTGATGGTAAGCGATACGACCGCCCATAAACAGTAGAAACACCATCCAACACCTTGAATTACTAAGCACTGTTTGGCATTCCACTGCACTCGCCATCATGAGACATGACATGTTAAGTCTCATTATGTCCAGTAGTTACACTGGCTACAATGTCCTTCAAACCAGAACACAACAGTGACTACACACTGCTGGCGGCAGAAATAGACATTGCGGTGGTACCTACCCAGGCAGACTCTCGCATATGAGAAACCTACCACCTGTAACGAGTGGTCGTCTAATGGATACCCTGCCCATAGACTTTAAGCAAACCTAGGGGCACATCCAAGCCTTATATTGAGAAAACCATAAAATCACTTTACCCTACCCAGAAATCGAACCTTAAATCTTAACGCAGCACACGCAATACGCCACCGAGGCCGATTATTTATTTTACGTGGAAATGTTGATCAACCCGTATCTAAATAAGCCGCAAATGTTTTGAGCCACTTAAAACTAAAAATAAACTCTACTAGCATCGACATAAATCCCATTTCTCCATTATTGCTTATTTTAATAGCACGTTAGAAACGCCTTTCATCGCGCCCTGAAAATGTTACAAAATTTTTCAACGAGCTTTCATGCGCTTTAGTAAAAGCTTTCTTGGTAGAGTTGCTACGCGTTATAGACTGGCCTTGGGTTTGTTCGTGGTATTATGAAGCCAACAGTAAGGTAGCTTTTTAGTGTATTAATTTGTTGTAAATATCAGCTAAAAAATTGCATTATAATATATAAAATTTAATAACCTATGAGGAATTTTATTTAACTTATTTATCTTAAATTATATTATAGAAAACAGGCAAGCGCAGCGTCGGATATCCACCCACGAGGTAGCTAGATGACTTCATAAAAGTCGCTGGATGCGGGCCGCTTCCAATAGGTCGATCTGGAAATCTTTGTGGGAGGCCCATGTTCAGCAGTGGACATCCTGCGTCTGATGATGATGATATTATGAAGTTTTTAAAAATATTTTATTTTAATATACAAAACATTGCAAAAAAAACAGTTTTTATTTTTTTAGAAAAATAATATCTTCTAAAATAAATAAATTACAATAATCGTAAACAAAATTACAATGAACATCGGAACCGCACATACCAATATTAATATTTATTGCACTCAACAGAAACTAATGCCAAAACATATCATACTAAACATTTACTATATAACATTAGAACAATCATTGCTCTATGCCAAATGTGCGGTCATTGACTCATTACGTAAATTCTATTAGTACGCGTGATGCAAAAACTATGAAAAGTGAATTGAGAAATATTTGTATGTATTTAAACGCCTACGTTTGCCAATGCCCTGGGTTTATGAAATTACAATGAGGAAACCGGAGGACCGTGCAGCGTGGCGCGCTTTAGGGAAGGTCTATGTTCAGCAGTGGACAGCTGTAGGCTGATGATGATGAACGATAGCTTAGAATGGGGACTGCTGAGACGATCTGCAGGTTCAAATCCTAAACGCACCTGCCTTTTTTAGTTATATATGTGTTATGTATGAATACCTATATGAAAACCAAACTTCGACAAATCTAATTTTAATAAACTTGTGATTAACACTAAATAAGTATACAAGGTTTTGTCTTAAACGTCTTGGTCTTAACTATGCAGGCCGACTTCCTCTCTCTTACCTGCTTGCACACTCTTTCTCGCTCATCTCGTTTACGGCCGGTCTACAAATCTTTTCACCCCTATATGTTTGGATATGTGAGTTAATGCTTGCTTTAATGGTGATGGAAAACATCGCGAGGAAACCTGCATACCAACATATAAACAACCAAAATTATGCATATACAGTTTAAAACAGGCCGGCATAATTGTGTCAACTAGTTGTAACATCTTCTGTAAATTGATCTATCTGGACCCCACTCCACTTAGCATCAGGTGCAGAGGAGTCAAATGCTCACACACTTACGCCTTGTAACTCCGAAGGGGTATGCAAAGGCGCAACCAGAGCACCCACTTGTCGCCAAGTATGTTGAGTCCTATGATATGACAGGGGGCGAACCTATCGCCATATCGGGCACAAATTCCAGACCTCGTGCTGCTACTGAGTAAAAATACCCAAATATTACTTTTACCCGTCCCGGGATTCGGAACCCAGGACCGTAGCGCTGCCGTACCGCACATGTAGTACAACTACGCCACCAAAGCAGTCTCCCAAATACTAAATAAATTAATTAATTAATTAAGTTCACTGGACAAATTGGCTGTACAAATAGATACCCAGACTTTATATTTATAAGCCCATGTAATTTCTTTTAGTCTAAGATTCGCGTACGTCATACATTTCCGAGAATTAGTCACTATTTATTTGGAGTAGAAATATCTAACAAGGCGGCTACTACACACGCTGTGCGTTCAATTTCGCGGAAAAATAATAATTGATTCCTTCCTAGCCGAATTTCGGCTGCGCCGGCCAATGACAACAGAGATCAGCCACGAAAGATATTATAGTGCACAAGTATGTGCGCAATACACAAGCACTCTCTGTTCCTCCACTCACATAGTCCAGTGAGACAATCCGACATCATCGAGGAGAGATTAGCCGCAGGACCAACGGCTTTACGTGCTTTCAGAGGCACGAGGGTATCACAACTTCTTGACTACGAGCTGCGACTGATTAATTTCAAGATGGAAAAACCAAGTCACAATTATTTAAAAGTACCTCTCCGTTCAGATAGGCAGCCGTGGCCGAAATTCGAAAGGTTTCAAAAGGGACGAGGGTTTTCTTGGCACTAATATAATTTAACTTTTTATTTCTTTGTATGATGAGACGAGCCCGCCTTTCGCCTGATTGTAAGCAATACGACCGCCCATAAACAGTAGAAACACTATCCAATACCATGAATTACAAAGTATTGTTTGGTATTCCACTGCGCTCGCCATCCTCTGACATGAGATGTTAAGTCTTATTATGTCCAGTAGTTATTCTGGCTTTAATGTCCTTCAAACCGGAACACAACACTGCTGCTTGGCGGCAGAAATAGACATTGCGGTACCTACCCGAGCGGATTCTCTATTATGAGATACCTACCACCAGTTGTCTCACACGTGGACAGATATAAACCAAGTTGTAGGCATCGCATTCTTGAGTATAGAATAAAAAACCTTAATTCAAAAGGATATAAAGATGCTTTCTCCAATCACTTAAAAATCATAGTCAAATGCGGACTAAAATGTTCACTATTCAATAAATTGTAGTCTAGTTTACATTACATAATCGATCTTAAAGACTTTAACCAGGCTCCAACCCGACCCTGTACCAATTTTCTTTCGTTAGTAACAGGTGCCTACCGTGGAAACTCCAAATACAAGCCAAACATAATTTACCTAAATATTTTTATGTTGTGTTATTTTTCGCGCGGCGTGTGCCAAATAATCAACTTTTTCCTCTATGTAACAGCGAATTCTGTTTATTGGGCTTTTTAAATGGTAGATTACGTATGAATGCGTGATTTTTTTGTTTCAATCCAAGAGTTCTAAACATCGATATATGTACTACGTAGTAGATCTACTACGAACTGTACTGCAATCCGTACACCTGACTTTAGTATGGTTTTAACGTTGACAGCGTGTGGTTTGTACGAAGTGGCGTTCATGAGAACTCGAGTCTAAGTGTAAACCTGGATGTGAATAAAAAATATTAATTATTTGTTGTTCAAGTGAATAAATAGGATATAACAGTAACGTTTTGGTTGTCATTTTAGTTCAGATTTTGAACAAATAGTTTGTATAGACGTTCGTGTCTATAGAATATACGTCAATGGTTCTAAGATTATATAGAGCGGACATTGGCATGATTGTCATACAACAACTGCGCTCATGAGATGGTTACTCAATCTACCATAAATAGCAAAACACTAATGTAAAATACTAATTTTTTTTCCATATCATGCTTTCGACGGTCTTAATGATTAATGACGAATATATTCACCAAAATCATGGTTTTAGTTTTCTGATTTTTTTATCATTATGTAGTTTAATGCAAATATAGCATGCGCCTGAGTGTATTTCTGGCTTAAAGTTTGATGTTGCTGCGACGAATTCTCGTAGACACAGTAATAGTGGCATTAAGGCGTGTAAAATTAAAACTACCTTTTAATAATTTTATTTTGTTCGAAACTTAGACTTTATTTTACATCTACGGCTTAAGTAACTTATTGTAAAGTGTTATTTCCAAGTTAATTCAAATTCAAATAGTTTATTATAAATAAAACTTAAATGCTTAAAATATATAATAAAAATAATTTTAACAAAAAATTAAACCGCCTTCAAAAACCACTCAAAACCAAAAAATAATTTCACATAACAAGTATATATTGGATACCAATTTTGGAGTCGGTGCCTCATTAAAATTGCTGCACACACTGCACAGTACGACTATCGCGATGAAATGTTACGCCTCTGCCTACCCCTGACACGGGGAAAAGATGTTATGCTATATGTATAAGTATGTGAGAAGTACAGTCAACCAAACTCAATGCAAAAAAACATAACTAAACACGTCACAGGAAAGCTAAATTCGCGATTTCGTTTTCTTGGACGACATAATTATTCTAGTTTTTTAATTTTAAAACCAAACTACCGAAACGATCTTGAAAAAAATTTATGGGACCAATCTGGAGAGAAATTCTTTCGAATAAAAATCAATTTTCCAAATCGGTTCATAAATGAGCGAGTTCTGAGGTAACAAACATAGAAAAAAAAATTCACGTCGAATTGATAACCTCCTCCTTTTTTTGAAGTCGGTTAAAAATAAATAAAATTGCAAGAATTTATTATAGACAACTACGTAATTACCAGAAGTACCCAAAGTAGGCAAGGCCTGATCTTAAGAAACAAATGAAGAGATTATAACATCAGTGAAATAACTTTATATTCCTAAATAGGTGTAGACAATAATACAATAACGGAAAAAGATGTTTATGTAGTAAGGAAACGCAACGTCAAAATGACCCATACAAAAATATATTCATCAAAACAGTAACAAACTAAATTCACTTTAAAACTGGTACAGCACGTCAGATACAGCTCTTCGCGTCCGGAACCGATGACCGAACGTTTTTCGCTGAACAAAATCGTTGATGCGTAATTCTATAATAAAGGGTACATGGTTCCGAACAGAATTGGAAAATGCGATTTTAGGATTTTTGAAATGGATGCGCTGTACGGAACTGGATTTGTTGACGGTGTATAAAGTTACTGTTGTATGTCGTGTATAAATAATTCCCCGTTTTTGTAACATTTTGATTGATTCTTCGCTATTGGTCTATAAATTATAAAATACTAGCTGACCCGACAGACGTTGTCCTGTCTTAACTGCGTATGCACGCGCGCATTCTGTCGATCGCTGAGTTATTTCAAACCACCGACAGTTATGTAAAATTAATATTGTCGTTAAGTTTACAAAAAAATTCTAATTTTCCGCGCATTTTTTTGAATTTTGTCTTTCATAAGAACCTTCTCCTCACAATAACAAACACAACAACAACAAAAAATAGTGAAATCGGTTCAGCCGTTCACGCGTGATGGCGTGACCAAGGGAAATAGGGATTCATTTTTATATATATATATATGTACATAACTGTCACTAAATTTATGTTTGTCTCCGTGATCGGGTTATCACGAAACTGGACCTAATTTGTAAGTAGGTACAGTGTATTTAAAATGACGACTATTGAGAGACATAGTCCAGATTTTTCCTAGACTGTATTGCTTTATAGATATTGGCTGAGATCTGACACAATTATCATATACGGTAGACACTATTGAGATAAAAAATATATACATAGCATAAATTCATTATGAATATCCTTTTGATACTATACAAATACTTGTCTCAATTATTATGGCCTATGCACATGACTTTTTGATACGCGTGCAGTTTCCGTTTTTAGCACACACACGGTATATAAAATACTAAATAATTACTTTATGCTTCACACCAACTTAGTGTCCGTATGTCACCTGGGCCCCTCATTGAAAATCAGCGCTACAGTATCAGTCATGCTGGTACCGCAGC
>NW_023594004.1:0-17665 GCF_014839805.1 Manduca sexta
TGACCGATGCATACTGCATATAGAGAATACACGATACTTAATAGTATATATTAAAGGGCAGCAGGCAATCATTGCTTCCAGTCAGTACTTAATTTGTACAATTCACTGAATGAAAGTGCACCTCTTTCGGAATTATGTTCTCTACAGTTTTTATTTTTTTGAGCAGTTCAAGTTATCATTGAAAGGTCATCTGAATGGAAGAATGGTTTTGCTGGATAATTTACTGGTGGACGATAGGAACACTACCAAAATGTCTCGTAACTATAGTACAGTTGTTACCAGTAAAAAAGCTAGACAGTCTTAATGGCGTAGCAAGGAACCTGATAACTGCCAGTTGTGATATGAAAGGTTTGTCGTGATACGAAACGTAGGATTGATTTAGGCTCTAAGACGAAACGTCTTGTCTTATTTTTATTTATTAAAAAAAAATGCAATAATACATGCAAAAATCGTAAAACTATACACACAGTCTGCTAATATTTGACGCGAGTCTGGGTGTTGTGGTATCTTTATTACTTTGAAGTTGCTGACACCCACCACAATACTTTAATAGTAACGTAATATGCGGCCAAAACGACTAGTTCCATTATAAGAAACAAAATCATTTCTGGAAACCGGGGAAAGGGCATGATCTGCAAAAGCTCAGGCGTGAGGTAATTAGGTTCGTGCTATTTTCCGAGAAATCGGCTGTGGTATGTCGGAAACAATTGCGATTACCAAAGACAATTGGAATGCGGTCACCCACATTAATATATTAGTATCAGCATATTTAACAATGGCACGTAGAATTACCAATATAAGTGAAATCCTGAAACTTACTGAGCTAAGACCATACGGAGTTGGCAGAATCGTATTTAATACACCTTCGATGGTTTTATATCCAATAATGACGGGAGCAGCGAAACCGTCGTATCAAGCATATAATTAATCTAGGTCACGCACAATATTGTTGTAATTAAAAACATACGTATTGTGCTCGATTTGAAGATAATTCTATGATTCTGCCAACATTAATTCATTCCGGAAAAATATCAAAACCATGTGGCCGTTCTCCTTCAAAAGATTTCAACGTGTTACTACTACATGTTTCTAAAATATGATACAGTAAAATTATACATGCCGAAGGTAGAAAAGGAAGTAGGCTCTCTTGATTTATTCAAAATTGTATGTCATTAACATTAAAATTTTACAATTTCCTACACGCCGCAATAAAAATTCTTTAATAGTTCCAAATCGCGATAGTATACGGAAACATTTCGTATTAAAATTGAATTCGAGAAAATCGTTTGATCGACAATTAAGTTTTATTCACAACACTAATACAGATTAAACGGTTGATTTTAATTAAGGTTTCCGCTGTTTGTACCGTGTTTGCAGCCCATAGTCATTGGTGCCGCATTTTCTTTGCTCCAACAACAAAATTACAAGACAGTATGCCAATAATAGCGTATCAGTAACTCTTAGGGTTGTCATTAGAATTTAGTCCTTTTAACCCGTTACTGTTGTTTAAGTTTAAGGTGAGTATGGAATGTTATGTTTCTCAGTAATTAAATATAATTAGAAATTTAGGGAGACACAATTCGAAATACTTCATCTAAGATATACAGTCTTACTTATAAACTTGTTTTAGTGTTAAGAGGTGCTTCAGAATTGCTTAAACAGCTGTCAAAATCACCGGTTTCCTAGTTTAAACCTTATTAAGAGGCAAGATGGCGGGTTTCGACCTACAGATGATCAAGTAAATTTGCGTTTTAACTAAGCATAGCTTTGCGAAATTTTTATAAGTAAGACTGATAATAAACAACTGCAACCACATGCGGTAGTCGTAAAATATTCCTTAACAAGCAGTGTTTATATACCTTTAACATATCCCGACACTCACACCTTAAATTAACACCTTTGAACGTTAGACAGGTCCTTCGTTATTATCCTAACACATCTAAATTGCCTCATTATACTAGTTTTTGTAAGATTACCTGCAATACCTAGAATAGTTAGTGTTTAGTCCTAATCGCTACAACCCTAAGGTAACAAAGCTACCTGCTCCTGGGTAATGAGAGCACTAACTGGAGTTTTCTGCGGAATCTACCTACAGTATTAACTACTGTGCTATGTGCCGACATTCGTTTAGACCATTTAGCCGATGCATTCAGTTTTATGTTATTAGTCTGTGTCTTTACATTTTCATTGATTCTGTGTTAGCGTTTTGGTTTGAACATTCGGGGAAGATTATATAAAAATAATAACAGCCCTGTATTATATACTGTCCCAATATTGGGCACGGGCCTCTTCTACTGCTGAGAGGGATTAGGCCTTAATCCATCACGCTGGCCTAGTACGGATTAGTAGACTTCACACACCCTCGAAATTCCTATAGAGAACTTCTTAGATATGACGATTTTCTCACGATGTTTTCCTTCACTGTTAAAGGTAGCGATAATTTACAAAGAATACACACATAATTTTAGAAAAGTCAAATGTGTGTGCCCTTGGTATTTGAACCTGCGGACATTCGTCTCGGCAGTCCGTTCCACAACCAACGAGGCTATCACTGCTTTTACTTTTTTCGAGGAAAATTGGTCTTTACCTATTCCAAAATTAGTTATAGTATTAGTCATTGCTAACTAATATGCAATTCCAACTATAAATATATCAGTGCTCAGAACACGTTCTTAATATCCTTGATGCGTTATCTAGTTTATACAAAGGCATTAAACCCATATGGGCAAATGTCCAATTCTTCAAACTATCAAGCGAGTCAAACGGTTCATTCCACAGCCAACTAACTACTGAATAAAATGGTGCCTTTAAAGGCGAAATCTAAAACTCAGAAAATCTCCGATCGGACATGTCACGTTGATTATGTTTTTCTTAATATTCATGGAAACTGTCAATTATCCTCGAAGTAGGTCTATTGATTGTGAGGTAAAAACTGGTTGGTTTGCAATTGTAAGCGCTATACGTGAGTTGTTTTGATGAGCTGATATTTATCTTTTGTCGCCACAGCCAACATTCCAATAAATGCTTCAATTATTGTAATTGGGCACTGGGTATTAAAGAAATAGAATCTTATAACCGGATGATTAAGGTAAAAAAATGTGCGTAGATGTGCCAGTAGGAATAAAATAAGTCTTAATATTATAACTGACGTACGCTTCTTACACTATATATTATGTAGCCTTCGTTTCGTTCCATAAAAATAAATCGAAGATATAACTTCTTTAATATCCATATAAAAAAAATTGCGACCGCCTGACTTTATCTCCGTCATCTAAATTGATATCAAAATGAATTCTTAGTAATACCATTCTATTTCTACCAGAGTGTTACATTTAAATCTCCAGTGAAAACATTAATAACACGGCCATATAAAACAGAACATCAAAATAATACATGAATTTCTCATGAGATTTATAGCTTCTGGAAACAGTCCATCCTTTATAGCGAACTAATTTAAATCAAACCTCTGTTGCAGTAAAACGAATAAAACGGGTTAGAGACACGCCTATAAATTTGCACGATTTTATGTCAACCGCTTCCCGTTTCATAAATCTTAGATTACCCGCATCGGTTCAGGATAGGCTATTACCTCTTTACGATGGCCAGTCATTATTTCCTCCTTGACATTTGGCATCGTTTAGCATATAGTATTAGAAACTTTAGTCAGGCCGTTTCTACTGCTATTGTTTCTTCGGAAATCATCCCTATTACGATGGTAATAAGGTATTTTCGTATCAGCATCAGTGGATATTAGGGAGAATTTGCGCTTGGCCGTATCTATCTTTGGACCGGACTCCTGATAGATGATGATACGATGTCCATAGTGGTAAATAGCGTGAAGTTGGAAACAATATGTGTTACATAGTGTATGATTATAGAATGATGTCGATTGGAGCCTTACGACTTGATTACAGTGGTTTTTGTGGGTGCAGTGCTTGTGGAGTTTTGGTGCGATTGTAAGCAAATGATATATCACGAGATCTGCGTGGTTGATGTTTTGCGAAAGGTTAAAGTTGTTCAAGACTATTCTACATAATACACCGATAGGGACCGATGATTAGAGTAATAATAAATATTTTGAATTGCTTGTGATGTACGATTATAACAACACTGTTGTGGAATACGATGTAGATATGGATGAAGTTCCTATCCATAGAAAGGAACATTTGAATAAATGAAAGGAATAAATATAGTGATAAATTAAAATAGTTAACAAGTTTAATTTACAATATCTTCTACACAATTAATTAAAGTATATTTCAGAGACAAAGACTTGCTCAATTTATAGCTTAACGTATCGACAAAGCTATTAATGAAGTTAGTTCTAGATAGGATGCTAGATTTATTCTACGGATGGCGTTGCAGATGCAATCTGGATCGCATCTTGCGTGCTGATCACATCTCCAACCGGCTACTGCTTTATAATGAGACATAGGCTGATTCAACGCTCAGTGTCTCGAACGTTTAGATTTACATGGGATCCAGCTTTCATTATATCCTTAGGATTATCAGAAGTAAAGGAATTTTGCTCGGGAAATATCTAGGCGTCATTTGTTTTTAAAGCTGTTTGTAGACTGGCGTTTATTACGTCTATAGTTTCAAGGTCCTAAGCTTTTACTATTCGATAATTCTTAAAATGTGATCATATCTAGATTTATATTGGTTTTTAAATAACAAAACCGGAACTGAGTTTGATAAAACATTTCAATTTAGAATTTGACTAGCTTAATGTATTTTAATGAAGCGAAGATAAATATATCGAAAACAAATTCGCCGGTCAATAATTTTAAAACATTGTACAATCTTTGTTATGAAAGTGAAGCTACGTGTAAGTAATCATTTTAATGTTATGTAGGTCACATTGAGTGTTAAGTGGTTAATCCATTGTTATATAAATGTTAATACCTACTGATGGTATTTCGTGCTATTATCAGCCAGTTGATAGAAATAAAAGCTAGTTTTGATTTTATATTAAATAAACGTCATTAAATACTTGAGTACCCTTGATTGTTTTCCAAATTTAAATCTCGAATTATGTCTACCGTTATTTTAAATGATACCCTCGAGCGATTATCATCTATCTAGTCTATACTCTTTGTACTCTCAATGGCTAATACTTACGTCAATATTTTTTTACATTTCTACAGAATAATAATTACAAACAGACACCTGTCCGTCAAGACTGGTTGTAGACGAGCCGAGATTCTAAGACTCCAATCACTGCTTCCTTTTCACTTGGCAAGGCGGCCGGTACTGTTATCTCCTACGATCGTGTTATTCTAATTATCTACACTATTACGTAACCAAGTTTAGAAGTTCGTCTTGTGTTTTGAAGTCATAGTTGTTAAGCTTGTTTCTGTTGGCTGGGTTTATATTTATCGATGATCGACCTCTCGTTTATAATATTCTTTCGTGGTTGTTATTAATCTCGATTTAAATAATGTCGCAAGGGATATAGTACCTACATCATCAAGATCATCTACGTGAAAATAATCTCAAACGTAGGCAATGAATAACATTCATTCAAGGTTTTATGCATAGCTATATCGATCTCGTCTTTCATAATAGAATCAGTATCCTTAAAGAATATCCCTAGAGACTATTGTGGTACAGTCAATGAATACCTACATATCATTACAATAATTAAGTGCTCCGATTTGTTTCTACATAACGTGAGAACAAGTCGTTTATCTTCCCTTGGTACAATGATTAATACAGTTACCATAATTGGAATTATATAATCGTAAAAGAAATGTGTATTATATAAATTTATACAGTCTTTCTTGATTTAACTTTGAATAACATTTACATAATTATGAACATCCAACTATCAAATAAATGCGTACAACGTAATGTCGACAACATAAATACACTTTGTCATTTCATACAAGATAATTATAGCGTTTCAAACTTATAAATTTAAACACAGATGAAAAACAATTTACATCAACATCTCATAGCACCGACCCGTTGAACTTTCAGATGTTACACAACAGATCACGATGAGGATGCACCTCGAACGCCGGTTTTATGTAAACACTTTCACGTTTCTGTAAAATTAATACTTATTTAACTGTTTATTATGAAATGGAATAGTTGCTGTGTTATAGTTAGGTTCATTTACAGTACTTATCTAAAATGTATTTAAACTTATCCATTAAAGTTTTTGCGTACGCTGATATTTCTATTTAGTTACTGGATTTCTAAATACCACGATTGATTCTCAAAGAATTTTATGCAAAAGGACAGCTTAATTTAAGATCGATAGAGTATCTTCCATCAAATCCCATATAATTCCCACTTTCATGTATTGCCGGATAGTCAACGATACAACGTGTTAAAAATAATTCTTCAGTCATTGCAAACTCCGTATAAAGAACATTAATTTACAACATAAAAGCAAAATGTTAAATTCCCCTGAAGAAGCCCTTACACCTCAAATGCATCAGGAATTTACGTCGTTTGTCGCGTGCGGAGATAGCATCGAGTTTCCGATGAGATTAGCCGATAAAAAGGTACAAGTTTCGATAGCCCGACCGTGTGCGTGCTTACAGTATTTATTGGTACCTTTTCGCATTGTGTGGCCTCCTTGTTTTTGCTACCTTACCTTCAAGAAGTTCCTTGTAAAGCAGCGTTAATGTTAGGATTTTAACCGCTTGTCGTAAAACAGGCGTAGATTTGTGGTGCCTCAATAGATTTTATAAAACATTCTCTAACAGTTTTGGAATACGTTTAGCGCAAATTACGCGTACTTTTTATTTTCTTCACATTCACTAAATTTAAAATAAATTTTATAACATAAAAAAATTTCTAATACAAATATTTATGACGAAATAAGGTCAATTGCTTAGTGATAGTTCAGTAAACTTTATTTTTACAGAGTGAGCATAAAAATCTTATCATCATGTTGGTATAACCGCTTTGGAGCTATTCTTATGTTATGGTTTTACATCATGTTTTCACAAAATTCTGCTTTTTATTACTCTAAATTATAAGGTAAGATTATCTTTCTCTCAAACTCCAAGCATTTACTTTGATTTTTAGGGCTCGTTGCGAAACGTTCATGTCTCGATGTTAAGTGCTGACGAAATCGCTCTGGAGTTTGTTAATAAAAGGCAGCTTAAATCATGTTTTCCAATCCGCGTGCAAAATAAAGCCCTATATTGCCGACTTAGGATATCTTTTCATATACCAAGCAAGTTTTCCACCTGTCTCTTTACTAGGATCGAGAAACATTAGTCTAGTTCATAATTGTACATTACAAAAGGTCTGAACGGCTTGAGAAGTTTTATTGACTTAGGTCATTACAGATATGCAATTAGATCTATAAGATAAAACTAAATGCCAGGTAACACGACTAGATTCTGTTCGACACTTAGAGCTCGAATATCACGACTTTATTGCAACTTTATTTTACGTTTTACGCTTTAATCTCATTAAAGAAGCAGTGAATGCACGACAAACCTGTCGTTTGGTTTGATGTACTTCCTGGTATACATAAAGGTAATACAAGAAAATTCAAACGCAGACTGGACTCCAGAGCACAAATTTAAATCGTTTCGTCAACATTCCGAACGGATTCCAGCGCACGCACGAGTTATTGTAAATGTTAATGTTGCGCGCGTGTGGGCTATTACAATAAAGCATTGATCATAGCGGAATGGGCGTGCGAAACAATTGGCGCGAATTACTTGGCAAAAGGCGGAGGATGCGGACACGGTCTAAATTGTTCTTGATAAGGTTTTGTATTACCAGAAGCGATGGGTTAGTGATTCCTTAGCACCTAAAGTGTACATTTGATTCTTTAAAATTTGTATTTATTAAAAAGGCAATATATTGTAATATTGAAAAGATCAGCGCTGATAGTAATATAAAAGTTTAAAGAGAATCATTTTGTGTTAATTTTATAAAAGCTGATAAATCGTTCCAAATGAACATACATACAGAATACTATACAAATCATTTATGTAGGTCGCATTGCGACAAGTCGTAAATACTTTAAAAAATTCTGAACTGTCGTGTGTGGCATGTTTATCTCAAATGTCAAAGAGTTACATACAGCAATGCATGAAATGTGTAGTATTTGTATATCTCATTATCAAAGCGACTTTATTTATTTTTTTTATTCTTATTTAGCGACATTTTTCTGTAACCCTTTCGAAGTATAAAGCCAAGTGTATCTGAATCGCGTGGATTCCTTCGCTGACGGAAGGTGTTAATTTGATGTTTACGGTTCGCCACAGCTATAAAGCGCCGATGCTAATTTGTTGAATGGACTGCACCGACCGGTTGTATTTTTGTTTTGCATCAATCCCCACTTTTGGTGCTTATGTGTGTATTAGAAAGTTTTTATGTATAACATCAGCTTTATCTTTGCATGTTTTAAATCTGATTTGGTTATTTCCAAGTTTATTTGGAAGCGTAGTTGTTTCACAAGTTACGTTAACATTATAATTTTCTTCCTCTTCTGAAATATTGCCAATAGTTGTTATTATATAATATTTTGCTCTTGCTTTGAACATTGGTCTACAACCTATAACATTCACATTTATCTTCCTCAGGCGTGGCATTAGATTCGCGGATACTCCCCGCAAAAATCCTTTAGTGTCATTAATCTTCAGTTTAGAAGATTTATACGTCCATTGTTCCCTGTTTTATTAGTTGTATCTCTTTGTTCTACACCATTTCATACGGCGCTATGCATATTCATAGTACTTGGGCAATGTTGCGGGACGTGCGCGGAACAACCGCAGCCACATTAAACAATGGTGCTCACCATTACAATACAAATTCCACACTGAAATTATAGTTTTCCGGTCGGTCTCTCGTCTCTTCGTTTTCGTTTGCGGTGTTTGCAAATTGCTTTGAGCTTTTGTTTGGACGAAAGTGTTAAACATTTGTTTTAAATGCGTGACATATGAAATTTGGATGAGTTTTGTAGCTAGTAGTTTTGTGGTATATTGAATTGTTCTGTGCATCGTGTTCTCATATGATATATTTCTAATGATGTTTCTTCATAAAAAGTAACCAACGCTCACGCAAACCCAAACAAAGTGCATCCAATTATGAAACCTTTTACCACATAATTACACACTCAACAAATTGAAACGAAATGACTGCTCGTGTGCACGTTCGAGTGAGCAAAGTGTGTTCGTTTATGCAGATTACTTACTTAAGTGAGCAAGGGCCCAGGGGTCCGCATAAACTAACCGAGTTTGAACCTGCACCGTGCACTTCGTTAAATATGTAAAAACGTGCCACGCTAAGGGCGTGAAATATTACGAATATAGACTTTATATTGTCAGTAAAATTACGTAGATAAGTTAGATTAGGAAAATATATCGTTCAAATTAATATTCTAGAAACGCTTTATATAAAAATTATGAAAATACATTTGCGCAACTTGGTTACATAATGTCTTGAATACTAAACATTAGCGCCTCATTGCCTTTTACTTTGTATAGGAATGAAAGTTCCATGAATTTATTACACACCGTACTTAAAATTAATAAGAAATGCATGGGATATTGAACATGACCACAGTTCCTTTATGGGGGCATAAAATTTACTCATTCAAAGAATACGGCCGAGCAGTAATAGGTTTAGTGTGAAGACGTCCCACTATCCATAATACTCGGTAATACTGTTAATGGATTTCACGGTGTGTGATCAAAATTAAATCTAATTACATCACATATTTTAACGAATATTTCTTTACTGATGTTACTTTATTTTCACATTAATGTTATATTTAATGAAATAGTGACCATATTTTTGGGTAATAAGATTTTGTATTACTTTAGAATGCCTATTTTCTTAGTACCTAACATCCTTCTCAAGAACCGAAGTTGTTTTTTTACTACTGCCAGTGACTACTCTCTGAAACATATAACAGCTATGTCGGTGCCAATATATTATACTGCTAAAACCCTCGTTAAGCGGTTAACCTATGCGTATAACACTGCTTGACGCTAAGATATTATCGGATAGAAAAAAGCATACAAGTTCCTCTGCCTTTTAAGTATTTTGTGAATAAAAATGCACCGCATTAATCCTTTAAGGTTTCACTGCGGGCGCATCTAGGCAATAATAAAACACGTCCAGTTCCAAAGCCGCCGGGAGAAGTACATGGACGCAATGCAAATGTGAGGCGTGACGTATTAATGTTGCGCCGGCCCTGTCATTAGTCAGCATGATTTCTAGGCAATCGTATCAGCAAAGCTTAGGTTTGTCCGATTGTGGAAATGTGGTGGATTTGGAATGTTTGTCAATTGCTTTTAGATATTAAGGTTGAAAGACATACGTTATTGCAAATAATGAGTTCCCATCAGTATCAGATGTAAATCAGTTTATAAACAATGATACTATAATAGCCTTGGCAGTAGCTGGAAAATTAAATAGAGAAATCAAATTGAAGTTACAATTTCTATTAAACAAAACATAGATAGATTAGCAAGTACAGATAGAAATTTGCAATAAATTAATATTAACGACATGCAGGGATTAGATGAAGATAATTTATAGCCCTATAAAGCGCGCGAATCGCTACTCGGATTAATTGCCAGCGCAAGGATTAAATTCCGAAGAGCAACTGATATAAATTGTCAGTAAATTAATAGACACGAAAGAAGTCGTGCACAAAAGCTAGTGTATTATAAAACGATCATGCAACCAGTTAAGCGTTTACGGTATCGTCGTTTCATTTTATCTTATTTATTGGCAACTCCGCCCACTCAATGTTAGACGCGGGGTATCTGCTGGTTACTTTTAACGTTTTCATGATTTACTTCGCCTTCTAGATAGAGGATAGTTAATTCGCTGCGTCTACCTGTTGAATTACTTGATCGATTTCCAACCGGTTGCAAGACATGTCTTGTAAATATCTTGTAACTGCTTAGAACTTTACGATTCTAGAATTTATTAAAGTTTACCGAAATTTCAATAAATTGATCGTGTTTGGAAACCTGATCATTCGTCATATATCTGATTGTGAAGGATGCATATTAAATACAAAGAACTAAGCGTTCATATTGCAATACTACTGAATTGAGTTTTCGATATTAGAAGAAAAACTATTGAAGGAGCAAACAATCTTAAATGAATACATACGGAATCGTCAGTCTAAAGTAGTTACTCCATTCGAATTTCTTCATGTTGCAGCACTATGGGTTAATCTCTAATGATTATAATATAAAGTTGCGGGGTACTTTTGTATATACCATACCATCATCACATAAGTGACGTATCAAATTTTTACGGGTCGTGATGTAGTCAACTCAGCGGAATTCATATTTATTGCGATTGTTACTGCTTTAAGCCAAATATCTCACACTATGTCAACAACAGCTTACACTCATATCAGTATTTCTGCAGAAATGCTTTGAAGCATTGGAATTTGATAACTATCCATATACAGGCAGCTTAGAATCTGTTGCGAAAACCCCATTTTGTTCATTGCGGTCAGCGCACGTCTAATAATTCTCTTTTGTCGCTTAACTTAGGAAACATCTTAATATAATTTAATAAACTATATGCAATAACACCCTTTATGTCTAAAGTAATAAATTAGATAACCATGCCAAATACGTAGTGACCTCGTAAATTCGTATTAAGTTCAGTGACGTTTAAATTGTTAGGATGTAAGCGAGTTTTGCTTACATTTACTTATACAGTTACAGTAATTCAATACTTATTTAAGAATGCTTCTAGATCGTGATGTTGGTTAAATTATTCTTTTTGGATTTTGAATGATCTAATTAGAGCAATTGAATAGGCCAATTTGAAAGCCGAGGCACTTTTAGGCATATTATGCTTAGGTGTTGACAAGGATAACTTTGCATTAACTAGAAACTGAATAACGAATTTGATTTTTACTATAATCTTAGTAGGTAAAATCTTGAGTAAAGAAAATTGCAACACGAGATATAAAAATTAAACAATTTTTTTGGATTTTATCGCGGTTTTAATATTTTATTTTAGTTTTTTTCGACGTTTCGAAGATTTTGCAGCTTTCGTGGTCACGGGGGACTGAGGTTTGGTTCATCGCAAAGTTAAAGTTACGATATTGTACCACGAGATATATTAAAACAATGTCCACTAATCACCACCACATTTCATTTGTAGATTTATGCACAGCAACAAGCATTTTATCTGTCATTGCTTGTAGGATTTCACCATTTGTGATCAATGTTAACTGGATATAAATGGATTTGTCCAACTCATAATACGTCCCCAAGGTCATACCATTTACTCCATCCGAGGGTTATTCGTTTACTAAGTTTTCAGTAATCCGATTAAACTCGATAAACCTACTTTATTACTTACATTGATTTCATGTCTATTTGTTGGACTGGGATCAATTTGAAGGGTATACTTTTATATTGTTACCATTAAATGTGGATTTAACATTATCCATCAGGTTTATGGTTCATGTTGTAAGTGTCTTTGGAATTTTGATTATCTTTTGCAACCTCCTTTCTTACATCACCAGAGTAGCTACAAGGGTAAATTAATTTGTATATGAGGATGAAGCGATAGTGTTGGTGTCCAACAGCAATCGTTTACTAACTGCACTAACAAGCAGCCGGCATTCGAAGCCCCCACTAATCAAAGTTAAGAAACAACTTATGGTACGGAGAAAATTTAATTTACCCAGATTTCGAAAATCTAGAACCAGAATATGATATGCAATAAATAATAATAGTACAAAAGGACCAGATAAAAAATATGCATTACATCAGTCTTTATTACTTGGTAGGAGGTTTATATAGCAAATTAATATTAAGATTTTACAAGGTTTTAATATTATTTCTTTGTTGAACAGTGAGATGGCGCGGTGGAGCGCGCTGATCCAGCATGGAAGACTACCAGTGTGGTTTCTGCTTCTCAGCCTTCTGCAGGTGGCGACAGCTACACCAGGTTAGTACTAAGCACAAGCGGTAACTACTTCCAATATAATAATAATGTAACACCCTCGAAAATTCCTAATAGAGAATTTCTCAGGTATGCAGGTTTCCTCACGATGTTTTCCTTCACCTTTACTTCCAATATTACCCTACATATTTTATAACTTATTTATTATATAGCATTAACTCGTACAATGTACAGCGACTTTGTTTCGACCATCCAAATAAAACGATTATTATTTCTACGTTACATTTTCATGCAATCTTAAACAAGTTATATTTAGATTATAGTTGGTAGTCATTAACAATAATCGTGCTATACCAAATTTGTTATAAGTAAGTATTTTCATCAATATTCTTAAACTGAATATTTCCTTTATCTAAGAATAGGGGAACTATAGTACAATTTTTCATAATATAGCATCTTACTCGTAACTATTCTGATAAGTGACTGTCAAATTAAACTATACGTGGATTCGGCACGTTATACAGTCGTTTTTAATAAACAATCCAAATCTTAGTCTTCAGTCTGTATCCGAGTATGAACCAATCAAAGTAAGTCATTTGTAAGCATGTCAAAAAATCTTTATTCCTAATCATCTATTTTGTAAACTACACGTGAGATTAGGCATCTTATATAGCCGTTTTCAATAAGCAATCGTAATATTAATCGTCCATCCGTATCCGAAAATGAACCAAATAAAATATGTCATTTGAAAGCATGTCAATAATAAAAAAAAAATCGTATTGATCCATTTTTGAGATATATTGAAAATGGATTGGAATCGTTGATTGAAATCGGCAAATAGTCTTTTTGGCATATCTCATCCATTAATACCAAGTACCTTTTGCGCGACATCCCACACAATATCAAGTCCGACCTCCTTTACGTTCCTTTCATTTAGCAACAAAATTAATTAATACTTTGTGTAATTTATACAAATACTCGCTTACCGGTAAACTAATTAGCCTAACTTATGTTATTAGCTTATTTAGCCGAGCTGGCAGTATCGTTTCTTAAGTCAAATTTATTTGTATAATTTTCGAAATTCGCTTTACTGTCATAATTTACGAGGTACTTCTTATTGGAGAAATCTTTGTTTATCTACAACAAATTATAACTTACAATATTCATAAGCATTCACAAAACGTTCCACATTAAAATGACAAAGAATTGTTATTTCTAGATAAATCTACAATTCCATTATCAGTTTTGTTAACAATGTAAACATAAAGGCAAGTTCCCAAAACTAATCAGATGAATGTGACCTCGCCCTTGCACATCGTAGCAACAATGACACAATAGTAAACGGCAGTTTTTGTGCATGACTTCACACGCGATGCACATTCATTCATTACTCTTTTATCGGTGTTTGTAAACACGCGATACAATGGTCTATTGATGTTATTATAAATAAACATGATTAATAATCCGCATTTTATTGTGTGAATACCATTTTTCTCGAGCAATTGAGGAATAAGTCAAATCAGACAAAATCAGTTTAAAAGAAAAAGTACCATTTATAAATGACGATCATCACCTATACCGCAACAGTGTCTTACGAAATCAATAGTTTTTTTTTAATTGATTTATATATTCTAATTCATAAATTCTACAGAATATAGACATAGCTATGTCCTTAAAATCCAAATGAATAGTAACAAAAATAGAAACTTAATTGGTCCTCATTCAATTCAAATTTTTGATTTTAATAAACAATAGCATAGTTATTAAGCAATAAAACATACCAAATACGTCGTAGCGATCTAAACCCGATCATAATATTAAACTAATTCTCATTCTGATCAAAGAGAACCACGTAGGATAGCTTAGCACACGTTGTCTCACAATGATATCGCTTAAGCAATTACATTTATATGGTTGCGAATAGAATTGCGTTTCCCATTGATAACAACATTAACATGTTGACTGGAATTTGCATTGCTGATCAAATGTTTTGCCGCGTTTCAGTTACTTAAAGCAGCAGTATTAGTTAGTACAGTTGGGTTTGATTTTACTATCTTCGTTCTAATCACGTCTTTAGATGAACGATGCTTTTGTTATCATACCGGTGACGCTTCATTTTAAAGGAATTATGGAATCAATATTCAGGTTATATATCATTTATAAACTTAAGTCCAAAAGTATCTAAACTTAAATTTATGTAAGCATCTCGAAAAGTGATATTTTATCTTCAATAAATTTAAAGCAACGCCTTTTGGTAAATATCAAAATAACGTTAGGAAAGAACGCCAATAGATGTATCGCTTGACGTATATTCGCGTTAAGTCTAGTTACTAAGCGTCGTTGGATACAAACGAGAATTTGTTTTCTGTGAAAATTCCAATGTAGATCACCTTGTTTATCGGGGAGGCCGGAAAACCAGTCACATCCGTCGCTATAACTCTATCGCTTTTTGCGAACCTCTCAACCGGCACATTCATTTCCTTTAATTCCGCTAGCTTTTATTGTATCTAGCTTTTTGCTGCTATTACTGTTAAGTTCTTTTTGTAGGAAATTGTAGCGTTAAATAGTAGGACAATTTCCCTTAACTAAAAGTTTAACTTTAACTTTAACTTTGATATTTCATTTGCATCCTAATAAGTTATTGATGTAGTCGGTAGCACGTAAGATTAATATTACAAATTTAATATTAAATATTTTTTTATTTTTGTTGCGCAGATTTTTATTTATCTTTTCTAAATTTTATCTCTATAAGTATTATAAACATTTAAAATTTGCATGAAATACAAAAATAATAAAAAATCACTAATTAAGTCATCACTAATATTATCTTTATACTCATCATAAGTTACGTACAAGAAAGCCAACGTAACTGAATCACCTTTTCGAACTATGGCCAATTTATTGTTATTGCAAAGACCATTATCAAATTAATTGCTGCATGCAAAGCTAATGATCAGAACCACGCAAGAGATTTTCAAGAATCCAATATAGCTACCGAAGCAAGTTTAAAACTGTGCTTTCTAATTGTAACATTACATATAAGGGTTGAACAAGTAGCCATTGCCGTATCGTTTAACCAAATGAAAATACATATGCTTATTAAGTCCACGTGTACTAATTAACACCATCTTTTACGGCTAAGCTTTCTATAGTTATGACTGTTACCTTTCTATTTCTGAAGAACATGTGTTTTGCATAATATGGCCAATTTTGGTCTGAAGATGATGAATGCTTCTTGTCTATGCTAATTGCAATATAATAGAGCGCAGTTTACAATAACATAATACCACAAAACATTAGACCATGACAGTTTAATTATTTGTAGATTCAATCCATTTCAATCGCCTTCATCTGATGTATTCTCAAATATTCAAATCATAACCTACGAGGCATGGTAATAAGTTTCCCAGGCGCACCTATTTGTAAGGAATTTACTTGCTTTGTACACCAGCTGTAATCACGGTATTGTTTAATGACAATAAGGCCTGTTGAAGCTTAATCGGGGGTCATTACTTCACTTATCTGCTCGATCAAGCTCGATTAGGTGGGTCATAATTTTGACATTTCATAAACGTTTTAATAGAAGGTTTGTAGGTAATAAAATATTATGGATGTTTCTAGAATTAATGTGTTATTGGTATTTCATGATGGTAAAGGATTGAGGATGATATAGCTTTATCGTGATATTTGTTTCATTATGACCACAATTGCAATCACGTATATGCAAATCAAATTACAAGTAAGATTAAATCTACTTTTGTCGCAGCAAAGTTACTACTATTGGCTTTTGTTAGACCGCTAATATTGGGTTATTCATATTATCATCTACAAAATAGGCGAACCACGCAACGAGAGCCGTCGGCAACGGCTACTCTATAACTAAAACTGATCAACAAATTTTATGGCATGTTTTAAACACTTGGCTTTTAGCATACCGTTATAATCATCGAGATATCATGGATTTTACAGCTACGAATGGTATCAATAATTAAATAAATTGTCAGTTGTAAACTATTACATTTAAGAACACGACGTGGAGGGCCGTTTGAATTCCAATTACGACTTCTTATAGAAAACCTATCGGAAAACTATAAAAACGAATTCAGTTAAGTGTTAATTTATTATTTCAGATTAACTGGTTATTAAATTGATTATTTTATTAATTTGTATTTCATATGTTCTTTTTACCCGGCGAAGGAAGGGTAATGATTTCGATTACTTTTATTTTAATTACAGATCATCGATTTTTTTAAACAAATTATATAGGTAACTATTAGTAATTACCTTTATTGTTGGTTTTACAGACTTGCCTCTTTATACTTCGGTTCTCATAACAATATTGAGAGATTTATTAGCTTTCGCATATGTTTGCTGCCGATCTGTGGCGAAGGGTGAAATTTTTCAATAGGGAACCCGGGGTACCGAATCTTTGCTTCAGTTGGCATATCGCGATCAGTTTGATAGAAAACTAAAACTAAGACAGCCAATTAGTCTTAAACTATTATTATTGTTCATAACCTAATACTTTTTAAATTTATAAATGACTTATAAAATATTTAGTTTAGTATCACCCAAAACATAAAACGGAAGTCAGTAGGAATCAGGATATATCGACGCCATTGCTGCCTATTTTAGGATTAGTCAGAGTAAATCTTGATAACGAAAGCGAAAAAGACGCAAACGAGCCCTACATCTAACAGCAATCAATCGGTGGACCAATGAGCCGATCAAACCAAGTATGAAGTCTAATAATATTCTCATAGTCTTGATTACCCGCAATCGTGCCCTTTCT
>NW_023594005.1:0-17650 GCF_014839805.1 Manduca sexta
GAATGCTTTGGAATAGCCTAAAACTAATGATATTTCTTTTGATTGGTTAATGCACCCACAATCACGTCTTTTATCCGGAAAGGGTAGGCAGAGGCACAACTGAAGCACCAACATTCCGTCGTGCGTATCGTGTCCAATGAAGTTATAAGAGCAAGCTTGTTTGGAATTTATTTATTGTTTCGGATTACCGGTAAATGATGCACAGTAACAATACAAGCAAAAAGATAAAAAATACGCATAGAATTAGCTAAATTCTGTGCTCCTCAAGTAGGCAACCACAGCTTACATCTTTTAGCTTAGAATCTCCAGACTCTGGGCTGATACTGAGTAGCAAAATCCAATGTCACTTTGCCCGGCCCAGGGATCTTACTCGAGACCTCAGCACTGCAGTCGTAATACAACTATACTGCGTTTTTTTTTTCAAATATATACAAGTACTAACATTTATTTTTGCTTTAATAAGAAAGTATAGTGCTATACTTTGGCTTTCTGTATATAAATGGTATTACGAATCTAAACAACTATCATCCACTCAAACCTCCTTGTCATCTTGTAGAAAATATAATATTGTCTACAACCAGACACCCAAATTAAAATGACTAAACAAAGAACAACCCCTTAGATTCTTGATTATATCCTTATTTAAAACTAAAAAGCTATTATAAAAATATTGTTCTCAAACAAAGATTAACTTCTTAATAACTTAACGTTTCAACTGAATTTTCACTCACTTTACCTAATATCTTTATCTGCGATGGATTTTCGCGTAACCTCAAGGAGCTCTGCGATGAAATAGGTGAAAAAAATAATAATTTTTTAACATAAAAAATCATAATCGCTAATTCCAGGTATTAAACAAAGCGGCAAACAACAAAGAGTTTGCGAGTTATGTCTGAACCAATCACAGCCGACAATCAACTCTGGGCGTGGCCAATCTCATGCTTTTAATCTTTACACACCGTGAACAAAGCAACGCTCATACAATTCGCGATGTAATGAAAAATAAAATTAACGCATTCAGCGTTCAGGAGTGATTTGGTTGAAAAGCTTTAGCCATTACCGTAAAAGGGAACGACCAGTACCTGTAATTCTATTTAGGTTTATTTGCACAACTTATGAAAATAAGCAAGGCAACAGGTGCATTTCTCAGAATACGCAGGAACTTTCAGTGATTAATTCCAACTTAATTATTTTAAGAAAAATTTCAATTCACATTACTAACGAACTTCACATGTTTACAGTAAAAACATGAACAAAAAATATGTCCAATATCGCAAGTAAACTTCCGTTTACGAGGTTGTTAACACGCAACAAAAAACCGAACAGAAAAAATATCCACACATTATCTGCTTCATGTTAATGTAATAATTATCTATTGCAAGCAGATAATAAACATATTATGACTCGGCGTACTCATTCTCCATATGGCTGTAAAAGATAAATTTAATAAAATAAGCAACGGAGTCACGCACACATTAACATGCAAATAGTAGGATGATTCATCTGTTTATTGCTTTAATGGCTACTTGGCTGTAATTACCTATTCTATGCACTTTAAATTAATTTTCCTAGAGCAGTGAACCGGCCGGCTATTAACTTTTGATATTGCATTCTGATATAAGCGAGGCTCCGCGCCCACCGGCGAACATTTACAATTATCTTGTAATTAAGTGTTGTTTTGTCCAAGTAACCTGCCTTGCGCGTTAATATTTAAATTCAATTATAGTCAGTAAACAAACTCTATAGATATTCAAATAGAATGCAGACTCATTTGGATTTTAATAGTTTAAACGAATACCATTAGAGTCAAACTCACCGTAATGATTGGGTCTATTGGCCCACTAAACTGCAGGTGGTATTGAATTCACCGTCGAGGGCATAATCATATTCAAATACTAAAACAAACAACCTTATTTGGTTACTTTGAGTAATAAACTGATATACTCCCGACATAGACTGCATAGTTGTTCACATGGGTGTCAAATCACAAATAAAATTTATTCAACCTTACTTTTTAATGTCGGTTAATGAACTTTAATTTGGAATTTCCTTTCATCTCCGGAATATTACAAAGGCTTTAAGGCCGCTAATTAAGGCACATTAACAAACGTTACCACGCAAATACTAGTATTATGTGTAAATTAAGGCGCGTTTATAATAACTTTTAATATAAACATACGGTTAAAGTTTTACATTAGCTTTTCAAACAATATTTTCGAAAACAAAGTAATTTCTAAACAGCAACCAAAATTAACGTGAACTCACATAGAATGAGTTAATAAAAGTTTTGAACATTGTATTTAATTACAACTTCAAGAGCTAAACCATTCAGTTCTAGGATTCAACAAAACATAATTAACGTGAATAATATTTAATCCAGATACCAAATCTTTACCTATAGGTCATTTCATTCACGAAGACGCGTCCCACCATTTTTTGAGCGGGCTGTTGCAGGGTATGGCAGCTATCTGATTGCAACAAGATTCCCCAGGCCCGTTCCGTATGCGCCGAAGAAGGTCACCGCGGGTTTTGGTTGGTATGCCGGTGTAGGGTATACAGGGGTTAGTGTCTCAGTGCAATGCTCGCTCGGATGATGTTATACTCCCGAGTGTCGACCTTAGGCCGTAAGCCCGGTAAAACCAACATAACCATTCCACTCACCCTTCAAGTGTGGTAGCGATAACGCTGTTTTTTATTCCCGCGAAAAAATGGTGTCGCGGTGTAAGGGGCTAATCAAGTCTGACCCATGATGCTATCTATTGTTGTGTACGTGTGTACTCATGCTCCTCACCCACACTTAACCATCAGGGAAAGTAGTGGGGCGCGTCTTGGTGAATGAAATAATCTATAATAGTTAATAACTCTAATAAAAATACACAGACAAACTCTGCTGCAAATCGCATACATACTTAGTCACTAGGTTCTTAATGACAGCTAACTTTAGATTGTATTGATGGCGTATCTGTTTGAATAGCGACTCCGCAAATTTCATGTTTCTAGTGCCTGCTAAATAAACGAGTAATACTGAGTGAGAAAGCGCGTGCCAACGCGTTCCTTCGAACATCTTGGAAATTGCTTCGAGCATAGATTTTGTTTTTACATTGGGACAATTGGATTAAAAAAAATTATACCAAAAATTAACACTGGAATAAAATTACACATACGTAGGAAGCACCCCTCATTTTTGGGATAGGCAAAAATGAAATACACCCACATTAGGCCAGATAGTTCGACCGCACAAAGATTAAAAAGATAAATCATTCTTCATAACTAGAATCAACTATGATGGAAGCAAAGACAAATAAATACACAATTGTTAATATCAAATCTACAATTTCTTTCTCGGAAACCGATCACTGCCGACCAAGTTTTTCGAGAGAGTTATTGGAACGATTCGAACTTTTAAATTGTTTTAAAGAGTGTAGGAGTATTCTAAGAAAAACAATTTCATTTTGACGCCATACGAAAATGGCGCTTATATAAAAGAATGTTAAATCTCTAGCTAACAAAAAATAATAAATAAAACAATGATTAAGTAAGACTAATTTAAAAAAATCATATTAATATCGGCATTATATCCGCGTAAGTGTAATAACACTAAACTCTTCATCCTAAACTTTATCGCGATTATAATTAAAGTCTTACAATAATTGCGCGGAGAAATATGAGATTTAATCCGTTTAAGATAATATCATTTACCATATAAGACGACGATAAAGGTTCACTTTTATTTTATTTGTGGCTTACCTCTTCTCTATTGAATACGGACGGCTGGGGCGAGACTGAATGCCTTTTAATGGGTTGACTACGCATTAAATTATTATAACTTACATGCCTCCATAACAGTTCCGTCGCCTGGCAAGCGTAGGAGGCGACGATCATAAAAACGGATTTAATTTTTATCATATAATAGGTTTGAGCTTCTCTCGTCGTAAATTTCGCTATGACAAAATATTTGATGACTATTTATTGAGATATAAACGCAATTCTTAAGATGTAATCTCCGGTGATCGGTTTAAGTCAATAACACCGTTATTCTCATGTCCACGTAAAGGGTTTATATGTATATTTGACACAGAATTACGTAAAAGAAAATGTTAAACCTTTTTATAAAGAATATAACTGTTCCCATTCTAGAGTCCGAATAAAACGTAGGTTATAGCATTCAGCAGCTATATTTTTGAATGTTCAATTATCAAGAATACTGTAAAATTATTTAAATTAATGATTTGGAACACTAATTATGCGTGATCCGATACGCTCTAGCCTTTAATACATGTCTTAATGATTTATTGATCGTGTGCCCATATAGAGTGTGGGGAAATATAGAGTCCAATCAAATTATACGCATAAGTAATCCTAACCAACCGTGGCCAAAAGATCATTAATAAAAATTTCGTAAACGGTAACCAGTTCCGCTGTGAGTTGTGACTAAGCATTACCCGAATCACCCATAGACGCATGGAGTTGTAAACTCGACGCCACGAAGCCGACGCGCACCTAAATGGACTCACTTCCCATTTTGCCTTTAACGGGGCATTGTCAGAATGTTAACGCATCATTGTCATGTCACAATTTTAAAAAGGTTTTTTAGACGGCCGGCACTCGGTAACAGTATGTTAATATCGTAGGGCGGTTGCGGCTGACGAAACACATGTTAGTACTGCTATTGTTAAAAAAATTCGAAACTGACAAGCAACAGGAATTCGTTGATAACATCGACAAAGGGCGTTTTACACTGTGTTGGGTACCCACAGGGTATTTACGACCTAATGAATAAATACCTATTGAATATTGCTGCCGTAAGTTACTCATGCATAAAATTTTACGGCCATAATTAAATAGACCTTGTCGACAAAATTCAACGAAGATTGTTGTCACTGGAAATAAAACGGGAAAGTCTAATCGTCGCGGTAAACTGGATAATTTATGTCGTCTTTATTCTGGATTTGCGAAACTGCGCCTATTATTAAGACTTTAAACTAATGGAACGTATGGGATTTTAATCTTAAATTTAATGTAACGTATTAAAAATTCCGAAACAACGCACCAGACTCGAGAGGTTTCCAATTTCGCTACGTTTCCAGTGGCATTTCTGCGTTGTAAAGTTGAACGGAATTTGAAAAAGCAAGACCGTATTCCAACCGCGGAATAAAGTTAGATCACGCTTGCACTCAGCCAGTACTTTTAACTAAATTGAAGTTGCGGGCAAAGAGTGCAGGGCGATGCACGTGACGTGTGGGTACGTCTGTCCGTCTGTACTTACGTGAGTGGATTGCGGGGGCTCCTTAAGCCTTATCCACAGAGGTCGCAACGATCTTTGGATGTATAAACGTGATCGGCTGCTTCGTGAAACAATAGGCAACTTTGCAATATTGCAAGGTGGACTTTATTTTTCTTTGTTTTTATTGTAATTGTTGTAACAAAGAGATTTTATCAACTATATTTGAAGTAAGTATTTATAGTTAACCATTGTTTATTACGAATTAAATTAATGTAACTATAGTTGTCGCTTTGAGTTCATGAATAATTAAAGTAATCTAATAACAGATCTACATCACGACATTTTTGGTTGAGTAAATATAATTTTTAAAGCTGCAATTGTACTATTAATAACTTATTCAACGTTTTTAAACCACTCTAGTATATTGTTTAAGTTGACTTTAAAAAAAACATAGTTTAAAAAAAACTTGCTTTTATAGGCGTATGCCTACAAAAGCAAGTTTTTTTTTTAAAGCAAGCCTGCGCATGCACGTCACAAAGGATTACGAATCTTCTAACAAATTAACATTACAAAAACACCATTAGAAAAAATACAACTTCTTTTGTAGCTGACGGTACATGCATATTCCGTATTATTTTGAGGACACTTTCCATGTCGTGGTCGATCGGCATAAGTATTTGCGGTTACATATCATTGCGAGGACTCATCGTAGCTCGCAGGTTAGCACGGCATGCATAAATCCGTTATTAGTTCCAAGAATACGTACACATCTATACTAATATATAAAGTTGAAGAGTTTGTTTCTTTGAACGCGCTAATCTCAGAAACTATTAAACCGATTATAATTTCTTTTTCACTAATTCTTATGCCGAGAAAATATAAGCGGGACTCTTATCCCGAAATTTTAGACATACGGGCGAAGCCGCGAGAAAACGTATATTATATAAACAGTTTAAAACCTTTCATCAAATTCATATAAAAGTCAGTACAGAGTTCATAAACTATTACAGTCATATTTTGTAACTAAGACAGGATACTAAAAAGGAGAGTTAGTATTAACATAGAATTAACTAGGTAAGATAAAAAATATGATAATATTTGTCTAAAATCAACTTAAAAACTATAGAGATTACATCATTTCTTTATAATCTATTTAGAATTAATTCGGCAAAAATACATTTTTCATCTCATTTACACATACACACAAAATTATTGATTATTTAATAATAATTAATTGTATAGTTATTTATTTATGAATTTATTTAATTCATTATTTAGCTTGTTTTCCTATTTCCAGACCGTAAGAATTTATTCACTTTTAAAAAACAGACTATTTCTACCTTAAACGGCAACGCATCGATGATACATCTCGTATAGTGGATATTAATGGACCGCAAATTACCCACTTACTCACATTCCACCTTTTGCTTATAAAAGAAAAACAACTTAAAGAATCCAAGTTCGCGTTTAAAAAACACATTTATTAATATGACACTGTAAAACGACCAACAGCATAAGTGGATTTCATAAATTGTTTTTCCAACATTTTACAAATTATATTTATGAATAATTTATAACCTATACAAATACGTTAGTTGCAAAAGCCAAATTATATAAATAATTTCTAAAATGACCTGCCATGAAAGCAAGGGGTTAAAACCTGGATATCTTGATATCTAAAACAAGTTTTTTCACTTATAAGAATTGCGTGACAGTGTTGTTTAATTTTTATTTACACAAATTAACTGGAGCTATATAAATGTACGGGGCGTCGAGTCGCCAGTGCGATAAAATTAGAACCAAGTCTAGGAACTATCAAAGTGATTCATTGGGGGAATAACTCTACGATATGAATCGCTTGTTTATGTGCCCGTTTTTGTTAATATAAAACAAAATAAATTCCATACAAAGCGTGATATAGGTACCTATTTAAAAAAACATGGTAAAACCCTTACTAATAATCAACTTCTTTTATTTTATATAATGACTCGATAATTATGATGGTCACAAAGGTACATTGTATTAGCTTAAACAAATAACATTTTTCTAGTTTACATTAAGTTTCTATTAACTCAGAGCCATTCATAGGAAACAATAGAAAATCATTTGCGATTTCTAAAAAGTTTAAATATTATGCCCGTGTTTACTTTTCCCAATATCTATTCAACAACAAGGTGAACATAAGTTCTGATTAAATTTGTGTCTGCTCAAAAAATCACAAAAGTTATAACAAAAAACAAATATTCATAAAACTAGTTAAACTTATCAGAAGTCTACGTCATAGCGCAACAGACTCAGTTATTGTTAACCTTTTATAGTATGTTTCTAGAAAATTCCTACAACTACCAGATGGTAAGCTCAGTGAAGTCTAACGGCTCCCTCGGGATGAGTAAGGAAGACAGCGTTCTAAGCCATTTGATACATCTGAGACGTTTAAAATTCTCCACTTCCAAGTTTTAATTCTTTTTAGCACAACCAACATTCAACACAGTTGCATAACATCTCGCCTTTTATTTATTTCAGGGGTATGCAGAGATGTTATTAATCACACCAACATTTCGCCATCTATGTTAGGTTCCATGTGAGGCCTATTTTCGTTGATTGGTCAATTCCAGGCTCGCTTAAAATTGAGCATAAAAATCAATATGGCTACCCGAGAACAGAACCCGAGGCTGTAGTACGCCAGCTGTTTCGCTACCTAACTAATTGCTTTACATGTCCTATATAAAACTAATTCGAGGAGTATAACGAACCCGTCAGTGGCAATGGATACGGAGCGTGTTGCGCCTTGCTCGTGCTGGCTAATTGACAGACCCGGACGATACCATCGCTATTTTATTGGTATCATTAAGGTGTGAAAAGTTTAGTTTAGAAACTATATTTCTTTATGATTGTGTAGTATTTGGTAGATATTAGAAACCAAATGAATTCTCAATTTTAACAATCATTTCAAATTTAATCCTCAAGAGATTGACGTTGGCAGGCGGTCGGTCGTAAAAAGTAAGCCAAATCTCCTTTGCTTTTGCATATGTATAGCGCCAAACATTTGACTTTAAAAAGTCTACAGTCAAATTACAAACAAAAGTAATCATTTGACTAATTTTTTTTTTAATCATGCAACTCCAACTGCGCCATAAAACACCGATGGTGTGAAACCCACATCGCATCACGAACCCATTATAAATTCTATACAATTGTTCTAGTCACGACACGGCTCATTACACCCCTTTACATTCGGTATAATTTTAATTCCTTTATTATTTGCACAAACGACTAATCCGCTGAGTGAGGACTTTAGTAACAGACGACTAAATGTGACTCAGGCCCCATGAGACTGCGAAATTAGTGGAACCGTGTTACTCAACCCCCGACACCCTTGGAGTTATGTAATGCCCGCGTGAGGGTGGGATGGGGGCGGTTTAGTTGCAGTCTGCATGGAGCTCTTGTTTGAAGTTTATTGCGAAGGATAGACACTCGATAAGGTCAGTATACTGATTAACTTTACCTTTGTTTAATTATACTTGGAAATATTATAATAATTTAGTTTAATAGTTAATTATAATACTATCAGAGTGTAGAGCTAGCTTTGCGCATCGTCAGAGTTTTTTTTATGAAGAATTAAGTGTTATCACTCCAGCCTTTTTGCCTACAGTAAAATATTTTAATAATAATAATTACAAAAATATAATCTTATTAAAATAAAATAAATCCAAAGCATATATAAAATAAGCAGCTAAGAATAAATATAACATACACTAACCCGCTGAATATATTGTTACATTTATATACAGGGTGAGTAAACTGTAAACAATTAGGTTTGTTGGCTTTGCCAATAACAATAACATTTATCAAATTACGCGGGCGGGTAACTCTGAGGCGATACTCCAAGGGAGCGACGTACAAAATTGACAAAGCAAGCAAAAGGCTTTCAAGGCTCGCGTGTTGCTACGTGTTTGCATCAGTAATTTGTTTGTTGGCGGCAGCACACGGCTGACTACATTAATGGATCTCTGCTGTACACGCGAGACAGTAGACAATCCAGACATGCCACTCGCAAAACTCTGTATAATTGTCCGTTGTCTTATGCGGACCACCATCTTTTTCGTGTCATGCGTAATTGAGTAAAGTCATTCAAGTGGACTTTTATTATTTTGTAAGTCGACAGTTCATCGATTAAAGGTTTACAACAATAATTTTATATTGGAGAATCAATTTTATTATCGATACAGCAATGTGACCCTACAGCGCCTTATGGTAAGTAAAGTATGGCCAAGTGTGTGTGACGAGAGACAATTATCCCTCGGCAGTCGACGTAATTGTGCCGGCCTGGGAGTGGCAACTCTAAGAGTGAACTGATTGTAAATAATTAAAGTAATATATCGTCCACATTACGTATTGAAAATCCAATAGCAATATAAGATAAGTGCAATATATTGTATACCACTAATTAGGATTAGCAAATATTTAAAATATGAAAATATTTAATGCGAACAAATATGTAAAAGCATAAATATTAAATCGCATTTGCCTGCGGTACGTGGCAGGTAAAAACCAATACATAATTTATCAGACCTCCATTTATTTCTTTCTACCGTGAATTAATATATAGTTGAAATGGTTTAAAGTTATGCAAATAGAAATTATTCATGCTGCAGTCTGCTTTTGCTATTTCTCTATAATTATCTGGCTAAAACTGCTGGCTGAGTTTTCGTCTTATGAATGGAAATGTTTACTGCGAAATACCAGCTTTGTTAGTATGCATTTGGAAAGTTTGTGTACAGACCGTCGTTTCGCTGTATAATTCATTTATTTTTTGGATAGTTTCAACCGAATATTTCGGGTTATATTGTTAATACTAAAACTGTTTTTGTGTATGATAGCCAAAGTAATATTATTCATGATTTTTTTATTAGTTTTGTATTATAATGAAAATTTGAAATATTTAGATTGACTTCATTGAACAACGAGACTTGTGGACTTATTATATCTATCGATATATTACTGTATCTGTATTAAAAAGCCACTGAGCTCGTCTTGGCTTCGCTCACCATAAATATTATCTAATTCAAAAGAAGAATCCCTTTTATTAATGCCAACTAAAATACATTATAGATGTATATTGACGGTTGAAAGCCTAATTGACGTAAGCAACATTTATTGCAACACAAAGTTTCATACATATTTCAAATCAGCACTATTTTCTATGTACTTAAAGGAGTCAATTAGCCTTTCAGCCATAGATATAGTTAATATTATTAAATATATTAGCGTATTAACCTTAGGTCCAGGTTTCAAAACTTCTGAGTTAACGCTACCAGTCACATAAATGTATAAGCCGACCAAACACAAAAGCCACACTCTAATCTCCGTTCCGAAATAAATGGTAATAAAATGAGTACTACCTACATTAGGCGTTTAATACGATAAGTGTCAAATAAAATTTACTTAAGACTTGTGAAACAGGCCCTAATATTTATAAAAACATCAAAGGAATATTTAATTTTTAAAGTAACTCCAGTTCAAAGCCAGATGTGAGGTAGTGAATAATAATAAAATATAAACTGTCGGGTGTTTTGGAGGTAAGTTAATTGTCGTGTTGCGGAACGCCCCTCTTTATAAATCCATCAACCCGACTAGACTTCTGCATTGCCGTTCCGACTACGTTTCCGGCCACAAGCGACCCATAAACCATATTTTTATGTTTTATTACCTTTTACCCGCGATTAGTTTTACATATTCTATACTCTATGCCATAGACCATAGAAACATGTTTCATGTGAAAAATAACAATAATATTATATACTTACAAGACTACAGTGTGTCGTATATTTGTTCAAAAACTTATTAAGAAAAAATATATTTTTATTCTGATAGAAATAGATTTTATTCTATTTAAGAAGAATGCGACAACTATTTTAGCCGTCACGCCTTATTCCTAGTCATATTACGTTTGCGGAGTTCTTGAAATAAAATTCAGACGTCGTATCCACAAAACTGTTACAACACAAATGTCCTTCGTTAGAGTTTTGTCACGTAATGAAACAACTAACAAAAAGGCAAACGATATCATTTTACGTAGCAAGTCAGAAAATTCTATTCTTAAACTAGTTACTGTTATACGTATGTATATAAAAAAAGAAAAAAGTTGATTATATGATAACGCAGTATATCATTTTTTATTATGCATATTTTGTATTTTCTTTTTATTGCTATCAATGACGAGACGAGCTTGTCGTTTATCTGAAGGACCGCTCATAAAAAGTAGAAACACCATCCAACACCTTGAATTACAAAGTATTGTTTGGTATTCCGCTGCGCTCGCGATCCTAAGACATGAGATGTTACGTCTTATTATGTCCAATACTTACACTGGCTACAATGTCCTTCAAACCGGAACACAACAGTGACTAAATACTGCTGCTTGACGGCAGAAATAGACATTGTGGTGACACCAACCCAGGCGGACTCTCGCGTATTCTCATACGTAGATACGTACATAGTCTCTCGACTTGCTACTAAATTATTTTCTAGGCAACGTCTAAACAGACCTATAAGTACACAATATACAATCATTTATAATTAGATTCATAAGGAACCTGTGTTTTCTCGTACACAGTCTCATTAATTAACCATAAGTCACATTCATTACCCTCTATAGTCCGTCAGAAAAGGTATTTCATACCACGTGTAAAGTGAAGTGTTGACTAGTAGAGTAGAGCTTGAAGGCTCGTCTAGCTCATAATTTATTCAGTGTAACCTCAGTATATTGTGGTTTCACGCCTTTAGTATACCCAAGCTATGATTTATTAAAACACGAATAAGCCGTTGCATTTGTATAATTGTCAAGGAGTATAAAGTGCCTCTTATGTTATGTGCTTTGGTCGAGTGTATAGTCTGTCGTCAAGCCTTATTACCTGGACTAAGTATAAAAAAGATTCGTATTTTCCCTGCTTTATTGTTCGTGGGTTAGCTCTGAAAAGGATTTGTGGTGAGATCTTTAAAAGTATACATTCTATGAGTTTATTTTATTATAGTATTTCTATAAGCGTATAATTACTTTTGAAAGTCATTAACGAGCGCTGGGAGTGAAAGTTGACTCTAAATAGACTTTGTTAAGCCATTGAATGAGATTCTAGATACAGACTTGGTAAATAGCCAATTATTTTAAAGTACACAATGCAAATGTACTTAGAAGGACATAATCAAAAGATTTAAGTCAAAGTATAAAAGTAAAATATATCGAAGCGCTGTACGTCGACACGTTTCTTATTTTAGTGTTTTACTTTGAGAATTTCTCGAAATCACTGCGTCATAATAAAGGGTCTTATGAAAGGGAATACTTGAAAAGTTTTCGTAGAATCAAACGCTCCGCGTGGAGTCCCAAGCACCTGTACGTGACTATATCATTAGTGTTAATATAAAATACGGAGATTATTAAACCTGAAGAAGAGAAACCAGAATAACATCGAGTAAGGAGAGCTTGTCAAAGGCAAAAGTTACATTCTGCCGAGACCTTCGCTCAGACAACTTGCCACTTTTATTATAGGTATTTTGCAAGCCCGACCTCCAAGTTGTGCGGAGCTACGAAAAGTTTTATTGAATACAGATAGAATACAGAAAGTGTGAACAATTTGTTCTTATTTACTAAAGAATGTACGATGCAAACTTAGCTTATATTCAATTTGTTCTAGTATATAGAATGGAATAAAATTAAATTACGTTGAAAATTTATTTGCGAGCATAATTAATGTTCTTTAGTAATATATTTTACTTACAAAAATTAACACTAATCTTCTAAAATAATAAATAGTATTATTACTTTCCTAATATTTAGAAAAGCTTTGTGTAATATTTTACATTTGGCGTCACAATCTAAGCATTGAATTGAATATATTATGTTATGATTTTCTTATATTACTTTCATACATCACAGTTCATTAACCTATGAGCAAAAACTTGTTATTCAAAAACTGGTATAAATTTTGTGAATTCCAACGTAATGATTATATATCCAATATTATACAACATAGGAATTTTATCGCAAATTATTTATACAGAAAATAATTATGAAATACAGGATAAAATAAACAATAACTAACAACTTCGGTGTTATTAAACAAATAATAATAATTTCAAGCCCCTATTAAGCTGTTATAATTTAGGTACTTCATTTCTAATTATTATAAATTACTAGATAATAATTGCTGATTTAAAAAATACAAATAAGTAATTCTTATAAGGCATATATGTATAAGCTTACAAGGTATAAAACAAGAATGTGGAATGAAAAAAGTTTAACACTAAAATATTCCATTATGGTTGAGGCAGTGGGACATAAATTCGAACTAGCTGTGACGATTACTCAACCCGACACAATGCTTCATTGTACCAAATCACGGTGCGAAGCAAGGAGAGAGCCGGCTCGTAGACACGGGTTAGGCGAACAGTCATACTCCATGTTATTGTCATTGTTATTTATATAAACAAAAAAAACATCCAAAAACTTACTCAACTGTTCAAAGTCAGACATTCGAATTACTTTGACAAAATATACAAAAGGATTTTTTAAAATACTTTTTTACGATATTAAAATTTTACATAAAGAATTCATAATCCGATGTTAAAGTTTTATAAAATTTTGTTTTACGAGCAAAATGCTGTTTGAACATTGCTAGAATAATTTAATGGTGATAATTTTTTAATAATGCTATTACGGGTAGAAAAGTGCTATTATTTATTAAACTCTTCTTTTACTTTTACAATGTTCTTTATATGTTGATAATCTGGTTGTAGGAATACAAGGCATAAGAATCGTTAACTAAAATTAGTAGCATCAAATTCTTTGAAAAATACACTAATAGATGTATATTTTAATAATTAAAAGCATCAAATTCTTTGAAATAAACCTTGATAGTTGCATGTAATACTTATTCGACACAATGAATCAATCTAAAATAAAAACACAGTGCACCAGACGACCTATCAGGATTATATGGGGAGGATTATAGGATTATAGAGTGCCGCTTCTGACATAGGGTGTCCCGGCTTCAATGATTCGCATTTGTCGCGGGACAATTTTTTTCAACTCTAATTGTTTGAGCCACCCACAACGCTTTGACACTAATATTTTTTAGGGTTCCTTACACCTAAAGGAACCTTTATTTTATCACTTTGTTTACCATCTGTCTATCAAGAGCCTTTTCTCAAATACTCTGAATACAATACTCAAATATTAAGGACTACGGTCTATTCCAACTGCAAAAATGTATCTTGTAAGTCAACGCGATTAAAATAAATGACCGTATATGTATTATCACAAGGTAATCAAAACTTATAGGATACTTCCCGTTCACCTAGAATCATGAAATTTGGTAAGAAGGAATTTCTTACAATATATTATGTAAAGGAACAAAACCTAAAAACCAATAATATGCATTTTAATAACAAAAATAAACTATTTGTATGAAACACTCGGTGCACGAGTTCAACTCGCAAATGTCCGGTTTTTTCTATTAAAAGTTAAATGCTTCAATTTGTCTTAAGTAGGCATTCGTCAAACATTTTACAATCACACGCGAACATAAAACCACGAACACACTGTTATTAAAACCGTAAGTGTAACAATTGTTTTTTAGGCAAAGAACTAAATACCACTGTGATAAGAGCGGTGCCACTAAATCTTTAGAGTTAAATACGGCAATTATTCAGAGGAGGCACAACGTTTCATTGTGCGTGTGGCGGCGCGCCGTGGTCTCGCATTCGACTAATATGCCCAGTAAAGGCTCTCATGCTTTGTCATCCGACGTAGAAATTATACCATTTTGATATAACGTATGTGTTTTGGTTTATCTTTTGTGGTTAATATTGTGTCAAAATATTTGAAACGCTATGAATTATGGCCAATCGTTTTTATTCTTTGGTTATTGGTAAAAATAAACTCTGAATATCGACGATTATGGACATAAATCAAAGTATAAATAACGCACACATTATCTTAAAAGATTTTTAGGCAGAAATATACAAACTAGAAAGTAGATTATACATGACAAAGCACAATCGCCATCAGTTGTAAACATAATATAATATATAGGTATATATAATACTAGGAAACCGTAACTTTCTACCAATAAAAATAACTAAGATAATTAACAAAAGCGACAAGACTTAGCAATTTATATGCAGCTTTCCATAGAATCAGTACTATTTTCACACACGCGCGCCTTTTATTCCAAAATGGGTAGGCAGAGGCGCAATTATTGCACCCATTTACCGTATATATTCCGACCCATGATGTGATGGCGAGCGAGCGTTTTGCCATAACGGGCACAAATTCCAGACTCCGGACTGATACTAAGTAAAAAAAAAACGATATTACTCGGTCCGACCTGGGGATCAAACCCGAGACAAGAACTTCAGTCGTAGCGTAACATAACTACGCCACCGAGGCAGCTAATAATTTGTCATAAACCCAACAAATCCCTTTCTCAATCCTTATTCGTCCACCTCAAAGGTCGGGAACGCGTCTTAAATTCATCCATCACTGTGGGTGTTTATGGGCCGTAGTTATCACATACCTCTATTTGATGTAGCACTTGTTATACAAATACCCAACGGTATAAAAAACTACAAATTTTATGTCCCTCTGAAACCAAACTAGAGATTACAACCATAACATTGGCTCCATCATCAGATTTCAATGCGAACAATACCGGGTAACTGCAAATAAGAACGTAAAAATCTTTAACACAATTTGCGGTCGAAAGTATTCCAAAGGAAACCAAAATAATAGAGCGTAGAATTTGAAAAGATTTCATTAATAGAATTGGATACTTCCCCTCCGATCGATTCAAAAGATAATGCGCCGTAACCAGAGAAACGTTCCCTGTCTGTTGAGACAGTGTTCGTGCCAATATTAAACTCAGATAATTCACAAAAAAATGAGCACGAACTTATCTTCGAGATGTTTATCGCATTAATATAATACGGCATTAAGATTACAATGGGCCGGCTCTAAAGAGGCCCAATATAAGGAGCTCAGAGGCCCCGCGTGCTTTGTTGTGAAAATAACTTTATGCCTCAGAAAGCGGGGACAGTATAAAGCAAGTACGGCTTTCAATAAAGCCAATGGCCCTTCTAAGACACGCTATATTCTGTTGTTATTCCATTGTGCAATAATGCAATGTTATTCTAACCTTATTCATGAGCGTTCTGCTAATAATGCTTTATTTATTATTGTATTCAAATTTGGTACATTTATTTCAAAACAAATTATGCCTATCAGCGGTGCTCGACTAAATCAATGACCAAAATCGGTATGACACGCGAACTATAAGTACGCGAAAGCTGGGAAGGGAACAGAGCCTGGCACAAGCCTGATTGCTATCAAACGGCGCCGCCCTCCTTATACTGCCGCGCAATCGCTACTCCACAATTACAAACAAGTTATTTACAGCCAGACCATACGGGGATAGTTTAAGGTTATTTCCATCTATCGATACACGCACACCGCTTATTTCTCATTCGATTTCATTTATTCTTTTCACCTAACAAGGAAACATAATCTTGGTAGTTTATAAAAGGTGAAGAAGTACCTACGTCTCTTGTTTTATTCCATCATGGCGCGCTTTATATCTTGATGTGCGCGTGTGAGTGAAATCGTAAGCACGATCGACATGAAAAGATCGAATTTATTACTTCATAAGTCATGAGGGTTAAGTAATAATCGTCGACAATGGGCAATAAAGAGTTTATAGGCAGTAAAGTTCGACCCGAGCGCACGTCGGAAGTGAACTGCACGAAATTCAGAATTAAATAGGTGTCTCCACATAAACAGTGCGTGAAGTCACACCTTTGTTCCGTAATGGTTTTCCGACTTGATTACATTCAAATGAGACTACTTTCATGAAGTTGCTTTCGGTGTTATTACTTCCAATTCATGTGATTACACCATTAACACGTACAGTTTACGACTTGATTGACTTCAAATCGCTGATGTTTGTCAAGATAGTCATAAAATATCCCGTCGGTTTGAAACTAACGATGTTTGTAAGAAAATAATTATTTACGTAACACCGTAAAGGTTTTACTTCTATTTTACTGATAAACATAAAATTCGAATGTTATCTCATTTTAAATATAAATGACCGGACTGTTTGCCCACAAGATTGTATTTGGAACTAATAAATTACCAGAATCCCGTTAGTTAACGTTCGGGTTAACAAGACTATTAGTTACAATGTACAGATGTCATTATGTTAATCATAATATTTAATGTGGAAAAGATTTTTGCTGCGAAATGACCGCGGCTTGAACACGACAGTGACTCAACAAAAGCTATTAAGAGATAATAAACAATATATAAGTAATTTCGACATGTGAAATGATTCGGTGTTTACGCGGTCTGTTGAAAGTAATTTGTATAAGCAA
>NW_023594006.1:0-17643 GCF_014839805.1 Manduca sexta
TTAGTTATCAATAATAAGGGATCGGGTTAAGGTATCGCGTGGTCGTCTCGCTTCAATAACTCATTTCACAGGTTCACTTTCGAGATCTGTGCCCGCAGCGCGGATGTAAACCGCAGTGTACAGTTTCCTGCACTCGCTGCAGATTGCTGATATCGCAGGTACTCTGTACTGCGGTCAGACGGGAAAACCTGTAGCCTAATGCGCTTTAACTACGTAACAGGAACTTAATTTAGATATAAAGTATCAATTACTAGAGTGTAAACCATTTGTTGCGATCTTTATGTATTCACACAAAGGTAAAGCACCACAAATAATGAATAGAGAGATCGACTTGCCGCGATAATAAATGTTAGCTCGTAAAGTGACAGTAACAGTAATTAGCAAGTTCATGGGCCAAACATAATTAACAATAACAAGGACTTTCACAGTGTTGAATAAGAGGCGGATGTCCGAAGATTGATAATGCAAAAGAAAAACGTGAGTGCACTACCTACAGTAATTACAGTTACAGAGAAAGGTGTTTGTGTGTTATATTATAATAACTTGTACCAAATTACAATCTATGACATTTATTTATTAAGTTTCGAAAGTATGCCTCGTTACGTTTGTATCCATATTGTGATATGGCTCGGATTTTTAATATAGCATAGTATATTTTATCATTATAATATTTAATTCTAAAGGAAATAGTCATGGTTGTATATTTATTGTATTATAATATTCTCTTTGATTAAATTTAATAAAAAGATTGTACTAAAGTATAGATTGTTCATACATAAATAATTAGTTATTCATCTTACTTCAATTCGGCGATGACAGACAATGCGGGTTTATAATCGTCAAAAACCTAAAAGTCTGTGTCGAAAGCCATAACTATACGATCGTATATTGTTAGCACATTTGCATTCAGTAAAATTGTGAGTTCAAAAGTGTCAATCGTGCTCGTCTGCTTTTCTATCGGGCATCGGCGCACGAACTCGTCCCGTGCAGTGCGCACGCGGTCTCGCAACAACAATCAACGAACGTGTACAGACCGCCTCCTACAACCTAAAACAATCTCAACTCTGAACGGGATACGGCGAGGCACAAATTTATCCACTTTCTAGAATCATATTTAAAACAAATTCGAAGTACTTTAACCATAGAAAGCAGGATATCTTCATTATATATCATTAAAGATAATAATCGATTATTACGTAATGAAACGTACTCTATTTATAATAAAGCACATCAGCAATAAAAAGCATCGTTTAATCTTTTTTTTAGTTCAACTGAACACCATTCACGGGAGATATTGTACTTTCCATCTGATATAGTTGGTCCATTACGTAACCTATACTGTACATGCAGATCATGGGTTTAAGGTACCCTTTTATACATTATTATTACATTAAAGTATTGAAATAAGATAAGGATCAAAATGTTTTATAATAATAATAATAATAATAATAATAATAATAATATCAGCCCTGTATTATATACTTGCCCACTGCTGAGCACGGGCCTCCTCTACTACTGAGAGGGATTAGGCCATAGTCTACCACGCTGGCCTAGTGCGGATTGGTAAACTTCACACACCTTCGAAATTCCTATAGAGAACTTCTCAGATGTGCAGGTTTCCTCACGATGTTTTCCTTCACCGTTAAAGCGAACGATAAATTCACAAAGAATACACACATGATTTTTTAGTAAAGTCAGAGGTGTGTGCCCTTGGGATTTGAACCTGCGGACATTCGTCTCGACAGTCCGTTCCACACCCAACTAGGCTATCGTCGCTTTTTGTGTTAATTAATAAATGTTTTAACCGCATACTTTTCAAATGACCAATACAATAATAATATTAAAGTCAGATTCTTGCAGTAGTCACTGTAAGCCTAGAGTCCCACCATGTTCCGCAACGTTGTTGGCATTGTGTTGCTTTAGGAACTTTAAGATAATTCGCCACATGACGAGCGTCATGTTATTTGTGTACACTTATAGGTATCCTTCTTCGTGGTGATAAACATTATCGAAAATAATTAACAATTTGATGAGCCAGTTTTGCAGTAAATTTATAGTTTCCTAATTAATGTATAAATTTAATCCAGCCAATTAAAACAAAATTATATAAGAGTGCCTTAATTAGTCTTTGTTTCCGCTATAATATCGATGATGTAATTATACGGTTTACGAAACAGCAGAAAATTGGGTTTGAATATTGAGCAAAAACCCATGACTTCCGCACACATACTAAAATAGTGAAATATATCATGCGGAACTAAATCATAACGGTATTAGCTATTACTTTTATCTGAACGGTTTAGATAGGAGGAAATCAAATAAAAAATAATTGTAGAAAGATATTACATACAACAATGCGATCGGTTCACAAGCTTTCTCTTGAAATGTATGAATAAACAAATATCAATAATATATATAGAGGCACCGTGAAATGCAGATATATGTATTGAGGAAATAAGCAAGACGCTATGAGGGCGGGAAGGATATTTCAAAACTAGCCTCGACGAATCAAACTTCTACTGAATCTTCTTCATGATAAAATTGTAATTATTAATACTGATTGATTGGCAACGCATAGCTTAAACAGATTAGCTTGGAAACATGAATTTCGCACACAAGTTCTTTATACTATGTAGGTAATTCATACACTAAGTTTGAGACAACTAATTCACGGAATACAATGATATGTTAAATGAGCGATGCCAGATCCGAATTCATTTACAGTGCATGACAAGCCGAAAGTAAGGAATTATAGTATGGCTTAAAAAAAGTTAAAATACCTAACACATTACACACATTACGAATCGATACGTTACTTGCTTTGAAGGTAAATTCCATGATGGAACACATGATGCCGCGAACAGCCGATTTCGTGATGGCCGTATCTAATCCACGACAATGTTGATCAATTAATGCCGCAACTATGTGAAAGATACGGTTCACGTGTGGACCTACCGCGGCTTATTATGTACTGTCGCGGGTGGCACTTAACACCAGTGTAGCTCATTAGAGCGCACCAGTAAGCACGGGGAGTGTGCCTGCATCAGCTATTGTTGGACGTCCCTCGGGAGGGTCGGCCCGGGTGCCGGCCTAATTACGCACACACGCATACACCTACTCGTCGACATACCACAATAAATCCATCAATCATTTCATTTAAAACTGTAAAACAAATAAATGCTCAATCTCATCATATAACTTATCCATAAAGTTTTAGTACGGTCATACTTGGTTAATTGGTAGTTGTATAATTTTATTCATGTATACAAACACGAAGCAGATTTAATAACTGTGGTTGGTAGTTTCAGGAAGCAAGCATGATGACCGGAAGAGGAATTATTGAAAACGACCTTTCTAAGTACTGTGCAAAGGCGTATATTGAATGGAAAGTAAATATTTATAGTAGATATGCCTAGATACAACGTGATATATTATAGGTTAACGACTAGATTAGTTTCTATTCAAAGCTACTTTCTACTATGCAGAATTTCTCCCCAGAGTCAACACTATACACAGTATTTGAATTCCTATACTGAATAAAACGTATTTTCATACAAAATTTCTAAATTTTAATGTTTCCCACAACCTCTCACTTCATTTTGCACCAAAAACGATATAATCTCGGACATTCAAACACTTCTCATATTAGTGTGTGTGTAACAACGGATTTTATATGTGATATTACATAACTTAGCGAATAAAAGCACGCACTTAATAATTTTGTACCTATTAACAGTATGTTTGCGTGAGATTTGTTTATTACGTACCATATCCGTACACGATAGGCTCCAATTCGCTGATTCGTACACGTCGTGGTCCAGCTCTCATTGGTAAAGTATAATTGTTGGATGCATTATAATTGGCATCGGTATTCGGCCCGTCCATGCGACTCGCAGCTCTAGGTAGAGTTCCATATCTCATAGCGTAAGAATCGTTATAAACAGGTTCATAGCGCATTTGTCCCATGTCATTAAAATATTGCGATTGAGTGTAATAAGGCCTCGTGTCCACTGGCTGAGCGTAATCTATATACGGATTGCGTCTATCTCGGATTCCATATCCGGTGTTTACAGGTTGCGGTTGATACTGATTCAATGCGGGCATACTTTGCCCTATATAGCTGCGTTGATTCGGTTGCCGGCGGTACTTATCGAGTGTATCGAAAGGTCTGCTGTGTGGTGCTGAGAATCGATCTGTGGCGAATATTTCGCTAACGGGCAGTCCACTGTTGTTGCTCAAATTACTTCGATCGCTTCTGGTGCTGCTTCTCAAACTGTTTCTACTGAGCGAGCCGTCGCCGCGGACGCTCAGTTTCACTTCAAGTCTCTTGTCTTTCATTTTTTGTACACAATATTACATCATCCTAAAATAATTTCCTCAAACTTTGACCTACAATTTTAACAAATGTTACAATTTGACATTTCGACTGGACAACACGGTCCATTAGAGATGGTTTTAGATGTGTTATTATGAAAAAAATAATTGAAGTGCTTGTCAGTTATTATACAACAGCTCATCACGCTAAAGAAAGTTAACGACATTTACAACGTTGTTCACGAACGATGAGTAAATGAACGTTGATGTATTAGTAAATTACCACAAGATTGAGAACAACCACTGCTCGTGTTGTTTAGAGTTAATAGAGGTTAAAATTCTTTGGCGAATCCACGACCTGGCCATCAACATGACTTTCGGACAAAGGGTCTGTCAAATTCGCTGCGAGAGAACCGGCTTCGCGGTACGACGCACAATAAAAAATTGACAAGAGAAAAGGAGAATGCCCATTTTTGTATGAAAGTTGGGCTACGCTTGCGTCTGTACAAAACCTTCATTAAAATATAGGGAATATATCCTAAATCTTATATAAATTGAAAACAATTGGATATTCGATGGGAGTTCGGAGTAATTAGATTTTTATAACTCGGTTATTTTTAGGTTAAGTATGGACTGCAATAATGTACGGTAGAAAGTACCTACGTGCCTAATTAAGTTCAATATTGCAGTACCTACTTGATATTGCTATAAACAATTATTGAACATTCTTTTCACTTAGCTTTAATCGCCCTTATAAGAAACTGATAAGTATTAACATATCTGATGAGACGAAGCGCCAATAAAACTTCTAAGATAGTGTATGGCGGAATATTAGTTTTCCACTGAGCATATTTACCCGATCCTTTATATAAGTACATATTTTTCTGACTTATGACTTATTCTATTACATGGATTAACTTAATCTTTATTTTCACGTACTATTATCTTATTTCAATATGGCGTCAACACATATTGTAGAATAGATTTAGTTTAGTTTTATGACCGGCCGCATGCCTGACACCAACCCCTTTGGAGGATTCCGATCCCAGGTAAGTCATGTCAGAAACACCGAGATAAAATGTTGCTTGGCCTGGAAATCGAACAGGAACCCAGGAACTTACTTCACAGCCTGATTAGGCTAATAGTTACTTATCATAGCAAAAAGAAAAAATAAAACAAGAAATACGGAATCCGATGTATATTTTTATATAGATGTGTATTTTTGATAGATATGGCTTCCCAGAAAACAGTCAAGAACTTGATGTGGCCGCAACACGCTTATAATACTGCTGAAATTAGTGAATGACTTCTTGCAGTGCTGGTCGGGTCATGTCATGTGGTTGTTGTCTGTGAACCTCTCTATTGACTGATCTCCAGCAGGCAGCATAAATTCATTCAGCCCGGAAACCTAAAATAAAATGTAGAAGTTGAGTAAACATGTTCAGATTATTATTATTGTTAAACTGTTTTCTTTAGTTTTTGCAAGATTTTTCCCACATTGTGGGTAGGTTAATAATAATCTACATAACTTACAAACTGGATCGCTTGTCTAAGAAATATACTTATCATTGCTGTGGCACCGCAATGGTGCAGTTAATACACCGCTGGGATATGCCGTCTCGATTAACTGTCCTGGGTCTAGGCTCTAGACGACATTGTGTTGCTAACTAAAAGCCTTCCGTCTCAAAGTTCGGAACACACACTATACACCTTGTTTCTTAACAGTTAATTTCTCGACTCAACATTAAAATGCATAAGAATAACACTCCGATCTAGAGTAAAATATTTTAATAATGAAATATTTTCATTCAGACAAATCTGAAGTGTCAAAATGTCATTAATTTCACTTGCCAGTGTAATAAAAATCAGTACCCATATATTCATTTAATTAAAAATAAAGTCCAAACATGTTTTAGCTGACTGTTTTATTTCTGTCAATGCAAGTACAAGTCGCCTTTTGTTTGTTTTAGATGGATTAATATTTTATCTTTTTACCAGCTATTTGGAGTTTGGTCATAATTATTAAGTAAAATATATTTTTATGACAATATTTTTGTATATGAATAATATATTTAATCCATATATATTATAGATTCAAATATAAGCACATTAATTGTGCATATTTACTTTTATTCCATTTAAAAGGGAATTTGTTATAAATTTGTATCAAATCGCCATATTGGCAGTAAATTATCCGGTGTATCATTTGCAACAATTAAACAAATATTTTTCATATCTTTAAAACCCTATTTGCTCATGACTGAAATAAATACAAATGAAGTAATAATTAAAAATATGTTTTTACATGGTTATTTGGTTAAGACGCATGACTGACGCAAAGATAGCCTGGTTTTGGGCATTGTCCTTTGTAGATGAACTTCATGATTAAAAGATACTGAGGCCTGAACGTCGAACTCGATGGATATCTGTTATCACAACATCAATCAATTTTAAGGTTGATCGAAAGCTGAATAGCAAATAACAAATTCAATAAAACAAACCATTACAAACATAATATGGTACAAATAATTTGTACAGCATCATTTTTAACTACGAATCTTTAAAACGAGCAAGCAATTATTAACAAGCATCATAAAGTAATCCATTCTTTAAGCCCTTTTCTTGAGCAATATATGGAAATTGTACAATCGAATAACTATTATGAATATTATGTAAAACACAAGATCGGGACAATGACCGGAATTGAGCATACCCACATAACAATGATGTCACACATCCAATGAGTTCGTAGCACGCGATAGATAATAATTGCCGTTCATAAGATTCAAAAACAACGTTAAAGCGTGGATAATAAATTTAATGTTTTATAGCATAACACAACACAAACGAAACGTAGCCAATTAACGAGTTTTTATGTATAGACAATTGTTTTATAAAACCGGTGAATATTTTCTAAAAACGCACAAGCCCCTGTGCACAAGCTGTGTACAAACCGATACAATCGAAATGCGACTGACATCGAACGGATCATTACTCGTACAACGATAAGATAATAACGCGAGTTCAATAAATTATATCATGTACAAATAAGTAATTGTTGACATTGATAATATAAACACATACGTTTATTCCCCGATGTAACAATGCGACCTGTGTCCATTTATTGTTTGCTAATATTGTGCTTCTTTCCTAGTTCAGTATGCTGCGCACACTAGTGTTGTAAGGCAACATCGAGTCAGTGTTTACCTTTGGCTATGTTACAGAAACTTTACCATGTCAAGGGTCATGTGTTGGCTTTGGCACTTCATAAGTAGATATTGAAATAAATGAACATCTACATGAAGTGATTCATTCATTAGCATGATTAGCTTGTTGTAATGAAGCGCTCTACACTTACGGAATAATTTATAGCTCACGTGTAGCATACAACATCTAATGTTAAGTGCACTGGTTGTAATATAAGGATATAAATATAAGTATCGCTTAGTACTTAACTTATAAGGATAAATGTTAAGTTTTCGGGCGGAGTTTCGAGCAACAATTCTAATGCCGTATATAAAAACAAACCCTAATAACATGATTACTATAATTATCTACATTGTATCGTACATATTTACTCTATTACCGTTCGAACCCAATTTCGTGACGATATTCACGCCTAAATAATGAATCTTTAATCACGTATTAAAAAGAAAAACGATTTTTATTTTAAATATAGCGTTAAAAGGATAGTATGACGAATCGGTGGCGCAAACAATTTATACCTGAATGAATTTATCGCGCATTAGACGAGCATGAAATGTAAACGTTTCGACACGGTGCCCGTACAAGTGTTAAGAAACTTGTGTACTTGAGCCGCCACCGTGCAAACATCTTTATGTCTGTTATCTGGTTGCCCTACAAAATACCATAACAATGGTGTAGAATGGTCGTAAATACAGTTACCGAAAATTTCTAAAGGACACACCGATAAGGCGAGTGCGCCGATTCATTAACACCGCGTTAAAATATCAACACACAGCAGTAAAATGTCTGCAAAACCTACTTTTAAATTGCGTTTTTTAACTCAGAGAAAGTACGCGTGTCCATGTCAGTGCAAAAGACGCAACCCATAATTTAATCGTAAATGGAGCAAAGCAGACTAGCGTGAAGTTCTGCGCAACATGGAGATACAAACCGGTGGTAAATGCTCAGTGCCGTCGGCAAGAGACACATGTGTTTACTACTAACGACATAACAATAACTCGGCCTGACCTTCACGTATTACTCATATTGTTTCTAGAAACGCAAATGTAATGAGGTATTTTTTTAATGTAACATAAATCACGTAATATTCATTACATTTACAATATTAACGATCGTATTGCACAAAAAATAACCACACTTAGACTTTACTTAACAGCAACAAAAACGATTTTAAACACAATTTTGCGATGTAAAACTAAATCACAGAAATTGATTCCGTCCACAGCTACAATTTTCAAGAACCGAACACAAACAGATCTGAATCACTTATTACATTGTGTAAATATCACACTACTTCTTAACACATTATTCAGTATAGACGTATTCAACCTGTTGCAGAATTATATTAAGTGAAAATATATTAAGGAGGAAACATGTTGAACACAGGTAGGCGAAACACTGCGACGCTTTGTTCGACGGAGCGAAATGGCACGTCGAGTGCAAAAGATAAGCTGATAAGGTTGTGATACGGATTGTACCATTTTGATTAGCCAGCCGCGCATACGTAAAATAGTTCAATTCAAACGAACTTAATACTTATGAATTTGATCACAAACATTTGGAAATAATTGCAATGTATTTTGCGTTAAGTTATTACGCGGCTAACTTCACGTTTCATATCGATATCATTCATTTAGATCAGTCGTTGAACTTATTAGACATTAATGTAATGGAACAACCATTGATAAAATTAATTGTCCAATCATTACATGTATAATAAATATACGAATCTGTTTGTATAATACAACTACGGTTTTAGGAAACACATACATCATAAATAAATATCACATTCGTAAACCACAATACCGCTCGATTCTTTGTTCTAGGATATCAGTGCTGGGATCTATCGCATCGTCATAGTACCTTCATAAAATAGAAATTCTTAAAGTGTTTGCATGTTATGGACATAAGTAAATGTGAAACTTACCGTCAGGGATATCTTCGGCGGTTTCATCATCGTCGGTCTTGCGGTCTTCCTGTAATTCTCGTTTTTGATGGCCTGTGAAAGATACACGCATTAAAATCTCTTAACATAACACTTTAAAATTTCTACAAGACAAACGAGAAATTAGTCTAAAGCATATGAAAGTAAACTGGGAGCAAAACGCAAATACCGGTATATTGCACCACACAAATAAAACTAGTAAGGAAGGAAACGTCACAACACGCTACATGCCAGTGATATGTGATAATTGTGATTTAAAAAATGCGCAAGCGAGGCAAGCAAAACAAAATACAGTCGGATCTAAATTGAAATCTTGCGCTGAATGTCTCTGTATCTCGCACACGCATCTCACCCGGGCGAGCCATCCTCCTGCCGCTTTCAAGCACCTCATTTTAATAAGCGTACGTAACGAACACTTCGGAAACGGCCGGTGTTTGTTGGTGATTTATTTAACACAACACTTGCACTAAGAAAGCGGCACTTCACTTATCGATTAATCGCGGTACGTGAGGCATTGTTACGAGCGGAGCGGTGGAAGGCAGTCATTTCTGCGAGCCTCGCGCAGGGTCTACCGACAGCGTCGTGGTCGAGGGCCCGCGCGCACCAGCCCGGAACAGCCGCGGTATGCCAACAATTACCCACGCTTGGGTCGTGCTTTAGAAATGTACCGACGCCACGACGGATTTATTACTTAAGACACGACTTGCAACTTCATTTGTCTCAACGTTGGGTACCGCGACGTTTTCTACACGAGGAGACGTATTATATTGTGCTTTCCCTTCCAAAGTGTAAACACTTGGTCTGAGCATCGCTACATGATAATGGGAACGCGGTCTATGCTGTGATGCGAAACAGATCTCACGACTCTATTGTTTTGCGTATTTTTCAACGAACAAGAAGTTTAGTTGCGGTCGGTTCGCCAGCTTTACTCTTCAGTATTGTTGTCATGTATATGTATTATGCAGTATACACAATTAATGTTCTTTTATTCAACAATTATGCGGCGTAAATGGTTTTATCATAATTAATTTATACGATCAACAATACTACAAGCTACAAAAACCACGCATGGGAACTTGTATACATACGAGTACACATTAATATTAACATAGTATCCAATTAAAAACTAATCCAATTATGTTGTACAATAATGAATATTGACACAGTTAATTTGTTATATTCCAATAATTTCAATTAAAATACAAATCCTAAATTTACGCCAAATAAATATAACATTCACATTACTAAAAAATCACGTGCTACCGGTCTTAAAGGCAATAGAGATTAAGAAAGGCAAAGACGCCTTTGGGCCTCTCACTCACTGTGCAAAACGTAACATCAAGTTGTTAATTCACGAAGTTTCCTGCGAGATAGTGGTATTGCCCCAATCATGCCAGGCTTATCAAAGCTGCAGACAAATATATCTGCAAGGTGGCTCTACAACTTTCGAAAAGACGAGAAGTAAAGTTTTATTTTGAATCTGGTTGTAACTACAGACCAAATCGACGTGAATCTTGTTTTAAAATAATTAAATATTGTAATAGTGTTATTACATTTACACTTCGAGGGTTTAGCGTCTATGAGAGTGCAAGAATTTCACACATCCTGTTTTTTATAGGGAAATCCAAGAACTAATACCGGTTTAAAAGCGGAGAGTAAGCCATCAGTCCAAGAGACCCTGGGTAGCCTATACGACTCAAATGCATTCTTTATCTACAATGACGAGATTACAACTCTGTATTTTAATAATAGCCACTTACATAATACACACATGACAAACATATTATGTATGTATATATGATAATGTTTACATGCACGAACAATTGACAAGCATTTTGCATAGCTACTTATCATTGCAAACTGTCCATACGAGATAAAACATGATTGATTCCGTTCGTCAGTATTGTAGAGTAATTCCGGAAACATAATTCCAAGACGATGCCAATAATGACAACGAGCTATAGACTACCAAGGAGAAAGTATTGACTTATGTTTAATTCAAATATACTAATATAAAAATTGTTATTATAGAAATGATTAAAGATTTTATCAAATATCTTGAACCAGTTAAATATGTTTTTTTTTGTTAAGATGTTTTACAAAATTCTAAATAATTATTTTAATAAATTAACCTCTAAAACGTTTTGCAGAAAGGTGTGACTCCTCTTTACGACTAACCACCCGTCCAAACTAAATAGTTACAGAATAATTATTGAAAGTGTTGTCCGGCCTAAGAATCGAACCCAGGAACTTAAAAGACCCAAGAATAATCGTGGCGAGTAAAAAAATAACATAAAGTAACACACACATTGAAGCCTATTATCTCGAAGAGATAGGCAGAAGCGCAATTGGTGTATCCACTTTTTGCCATATAGAAATTGTAAGACTCCGGGCTAGTACTGAGTAGAAAAATGCAATATCCTTTTTCCCGACCAGGGGATCGAACCGAGCCTTCAGCACGGCATGCAAAAGAAGAGTCACAAATAAATTATTTTTATATCTGCATTTAAAAATAGTATTTGATTATTCCTTTGAAATACAAATACTAAAATATTTGCATTCAAACTTATTGCAAAATATTTCCCGCTGTCACGCTACGGTCGTTACAAACATGCAAATCACGTAGACCACTGCACACAAACAATAATTGCTAAATTGCAAAAATAAACAATGTATTATTTACAAAACATTAAAATATGAAACATTAATAAACAGAGCAACGAAATATTTAGTATCCAAATCATTAGTAATATAAAAAGTACATCAAGCGCAAGTACTACCATACATACTTGTATATACATAGAGTGTTAGTGTTGTTAATAATCCGAAATGTTATGAACATAGAATAAAAACCCAGATCATTTGTTTTATAACCAGCAATCTTCTCGAAAACCAGGATGAAATAGATCACAATACTAAGTCTTAAGACAATAGTTGTATTTTGTAGATGACTGTATTTTAAAAGCCTTCGTGGCCTTATATAGCTTTACATTGACTATCAGTACAATCCCTTAATAGATGGTTTTAGTTAAAACCATGTTTAAATCATTAAGATGATTTATTAGTCTGACAGTGTAGTCAACAGTTTTACGTCTCCAGCAATTTGCATGAGACTTCTCCTAAATTTAATAGTATTATTGTGTTTTGGCTACAGTCTTAAATAAAAACTAAATTTTGATCAATTCTACAACACGCAAAAGAGCTATGCTTTTGTATTTCAAATTTTCTACTAAATTGGTAGATTTTGGACAAAGATGGACTGAATATATTCTTCCAAGTTGTTTTTTAAATCATTGGTATATAAAGAGATGTCAAATGTCAAACCTATCTTTCATGCAATTATATAAACCAAAGCGTCCTGATTAAGAGATGTTTTTATGTATTTTTTTTTCTTAGAATTTAATATAGGAATTTAATCATTCGCGAAACCACAACTTTCACCGAAAGACTGTGATTGACCCCAGTTCAGTTGAGTGCAAAACTACCCTCGAAGATGAATGAAGATTGCTGTTATAGAATGTATGAACGCGGTCGGCGGCATGTAGTCGTATAGGTGTCGCGCACCTGCGCAATGAGATCGCGCGCGCGCCCCGCGTCGATCTGGTTGACGCGCTTGTTCTTGAGGTGGTGCGGCGTGTCGCGGCGGTGCAGCCGGCCGGCCGGCGCGGCGCCGCGCTCCGCCACGCCGCTGCGCCACGCCACGCGCCGCGCGCCCGCCCGCTACCCGCGACCACACGCACACGCACACGCACGCCACCGTTATATGCGTATACACGACAATTTACCAAATCATTCGTTTTAGTATGTTTCCACTTTTATATGGTTTCTTACAATTCTCACAGCGAGAAGTGCTGTATGGTTCGCAACTGATGGCAGGCTGAGGGGATATTGTTTTTATTTCATCCCGAACCCGATTTTTGCCACGTCAGTATTATTACCGGTCTGGCAATATTAGTTGTAAATTTGTATGAATATCATTACAGCCTACATACATAAACGAATAATTTCGTCAATTTATCCAAAGTCACAGATTACTTCCAAGAAGCACCACATTAGAAATTTGTTAAAAAAGACAATTGTAAAAAAATACATTACTAAAATTAAGCAACAATCGGTTACATACATACTACTAATATGTATCCGCATGTATCTTCAAAAATATGCAAATATTATTGAAAGTAATCTATGATACAAATATTCACCATGTATCTCTAACACTTATTACATTAATATACAAATTATGTTAAAATATTGTCCTTGTTACTTTGAATGGTGCATTAGCAAAGTATAACAATGACAAATATTGTATGTAATACATCATATTCTAATTGTATGTAAAAGAAACAAGATGGCTGATTAAAACGTATATTTTTCTAACAAGTGTCAGAGATAAGATATCCCGAAATATGATTATCTTAAGATATTCAGATGTAATAAAAGCGAAATGTTATGTTCTGTAATTTCCCAAGCTAACATGACAGACTTTCTTTTTAAATTAAAATCACTCAGTGAGTGGTATTTGAAAATACTTTAATTGCTGAAGAAACACAAAACCTCTTTGGAAAAAAAGGTTTAATTACTGTAATCTTACCTCTAGCTCGTCTGAATCGTTGTCATCGTTTTCTCCGTCAGATGAATCTCTATCAGCGGCAGTTTGCGTATCACTGTCCTCCTCTTTCGCTAATTCGTGATGTGCTGGCGTTTCTGGTTCAGGCTAAAATAAATTCTATTTTTAGATAATTATAATTAATTTTCTACATGTAAATACATAATTGATTTAGTTGATCATAAAACACATAAAAATAAATAGATGATGAAATAGATCCTTAACTGCGTATTCCTATCATAATAAAAGATAATTTGAGATGTACGCGAAAGACTACCCAGACCAGTAAGGCAAAGTTTATCATTAAAATTCGCATAATACATCAAATTGAACATTTCACTTGTTCACACTCGTCAAACTTTCTCTAGGTCACTATGACATGACCTGAAACGAGTTCTAGACTATAGCGTGTCCTTCATATTCATTAACTGCAATGACTGTGTCAAAAGGCACGCATCATTAAAAGGTGAACGGCTTAAATTAAAAGGTTAATTGACGTGGTATTTTTATCTTCACACGGCAAACTGGCTACACTAGATCTGATAAGTATGGTGTAGGTCAGATGTAATGTCGATCGATAAAGTGATGTTTTTAATTATTATTGACTGAGCGTTATATGATGTGCTATGACCTCCTCAGCTTAGCTTAGTATTATGGTATGACTGCAGTGGAGAGGTCTTGATTTCGATCCCCGGTCATGCAAAACGATATTGGATTCTACTCAGTATTAGCCTGGGGTCTGGAATTTATGCCCGACATGGCGATAGGCTCGCCCCCTGTGACATTATGGGACGGAACACACTGCAGAAAGTGGGTGAAGAATACACATCTAAAATACATACTTCTACAGTCTCCACGGGTGCAGGTATCGGTTCGATGGGCGACATCGGCAGTCCATTCGTGATTGTTGGTTCAGACTTTGCGGGTTGCGTGTTCGAAGTTTCTGGCGATCTTCCTGCTAACAGCTTGTGTGCCTTCGCCTCTATGTCCTTGGGATGCGGCGTGTTTTGTCGTACGAATGGTGTCTACACGAAAAGAAAAACGCATTAGTATTTGTATTCGATTTTTAGTGAAAATGTTGGATCATAGTTAATTTAATTGAAATATTGCATATTTATTTAAATTATTAATTTTATTGGACAATATTTGGATTAAGAAAAGATATAAAAATATCATGCGCATGCTCTTATTACAAAAATCCTATTTATAAGTGAAGCTTAAGTGATGTGCTCATATCTGAAGAAGCGTTGTATGGATGATTTCATGAGTACAACACTTAACAAAAAATATAAAAAATACGGCATTTATAGTGAAAGTATTGAAAACATAATTGCAATTGATGAAAGTAATGCCTCGAAAAGTGAATAGATCATATAAGTGAAAATGAGCCTATAAAATTGCATCATCTAATCATGGTCACTTTCATAAACAATGCACGATATAAAATAAGCATATAGTAAATATCTTTAGAATCTAACAGTACTATAAACGTCAGCAGCACAAACAATATCTAAAAATATTCTTTAGCTTCTACTAGAGATGGCAGTGAAAGATCTGAAAAGGTCACGCCACCAAATTTAATAATTACTGTCGCTTAACCTGTCATGTGTAATGGTGTAATGTGAGACGACGCGGGCTTGAATCACAGGATATGATATCACGAGTCGACGACGTCTTGCTCATAATCTAACTAGTCTACCACGAGTGCAGTACAGTGGTGTTGTGTCGTGAAATATGAGTAAAATAATACGGGTGTGAGCTGTACACAACATATTCATAAACAAAAAACATAATTTCAAACATGTTTTCTACAATGTTTAGCTTTTATTCTAGATGTGGTTTTAGGAAATAGTACTTAAACATAATATTGTGCGGTGTGATGATGAATTACGCAAGCCATTGAGTAAATATATTTTGTCTATAGATAACGTTGCAGTGACAAAACTTCTTGGTAAGCATAAACTGTATCGGTTACACGATGCTAGGACGTCACGTTAGTGTTGCAACTAAAGTATGATTTTTGACTATTTAGGAATGTGTTGAACAATACACTATATCAGAGGCATTGCGTTATCGAAGTAAAACACTAATCTAGCACTGCATTAGTCTACTTTCAGCGTAAACAACAAACTAATCGCATATCTAAATACCGAAAGAGCGAGAGGCTTGTTTGCGGGCAGCCCATACACGACTCGGTGTTAGGTGCATCTCTACAAATTATTATGATTTTATTAATTATTTAATTTTTCAGGAATGCGTACACTTGAACTACTAGGAAACCATCAAACATCGAAATCAACACTTGAAATTGAGGATTTTAATAAAATCATTACATACGTTACATAATCAGTCGTAACGATGAATTACTGCTCAGGACATTATAATCAAATTTTATTTTTACAGACTTGGAAACAACTCCATTAAATAAGTGTCCAGGGAGTTGATACTGTGAAGAGACATTTTCACAGGAAACATTAACCAATATCTAAATTTTAGGTAATGTAAATGCACTACTCGAGACGCTCGGCCGCGTACCTCTGCGAGGTTAGTTATAGAGGAGGATAGTCGCTGCAGGGAACTCCTCCGCTGTGTGGTGACTAGCTTGCGAACTACATTAATCGGTCGCCTCAGCGCTAGCATCGTCTGTGGTGCGAAGAATGACTCAGAAGGTGTCACGTCCCCACTATCCTCCTGAATCGACGGAACCTTTAAACCAAAATACTTTTCTAGGAACACAATACGTATATAAGCTTTGTTATTTTGATGTGCTTGTTACAAGTGCTGCCTAAGATACCGTATTGTTTGTTGTTTGATAACAGGTATTTTGTACGCAATATTAAATAAAATAATGATTTACGAGTTGTATTTGATTGTCCTAATCTTAAAACTGTGCATACATGTTTTAGCCTACGGAAGCATTTTTACATTAAACGCTATCCATACCTGCATCCGTGTTTTCATAAGTTGTTAGTGCTGTACAAAACTATTGGTGACGATGTTGTTTGTCAGTAAGTTTCTCTATATAGTACAGCTGTTAAAGTATTTTTTGCTATTTTTTCAATATTATTAATTGTAATATAAAATAACTTATTATATACTTTCATCATACATTAATACAACCTAAAAAAAGTCATAATGAACATTTCCTTTGAAGCAATAAACGTATGAGCTAAATAATTTTACTGGCACATACTTGAGCCCTTGCTTTAAAAGTATGTATATACTAATAATACTCTTCCATAAAGATTAAAATTTTTGAACATGTAAAGGATAAATAAGTTGGATTATATTTAATTCTTCACTAATCCCCTACTCATAAAATAATGCCTAATGACTTTCGCTACCTTGGTTTTACACATCATGAGTTTCATATGTAAAAGTTTTTTGTATTTGCCTTTTTATTTTCCCAACAAAAGTATTGTTTAGGGCATTTTTTTTACTAACATTAAGTAATAACTAAAGCCTTTTCTAGTTAGCAAATAATCAGATAACTGAACGAGTTCGCATGACCATGAAAAAAAAAAACATCTGGGGCATTACAATCTGCACGAATATATCTGTTTTAGATTGA
>NW_023594007.1:0-1739 GCF_014839805.1 Manduca sexta
ACGAATTATCAGGTGGCAACAAATACTTTTTAAGATTATTATAATCAGTAAGAGTTAGTATAAAAAGGGGTGGAAGTGTTGATTGATCACAGTTGAACTCCCATCGGGTTGGCTGCACGATGAAGGCATTTCTTATACTGGTACTGGGCCTCGCCGCCCTGGCCGCGGCTCGGCCTGAATACGATGACAACACCTTCGGTAAGTCAACACTTTTTAATACTTCTAATGCCTCTTCTTTACATAGCTATACTTCATGCATTTACTGATGGGTCTACTGGTAGGTCTCATATGTGAGAGTCCGCCTGGGAGTACCACTGCAATGTCTATTTCTGCCGCCAAGCGACAGTGTGTAGTCACTGTTGTGTTCCGGTTTGACGAACATTGTAGCCAGTTTAACTACTGGACATTATAAGACTTAACATCTCATGTCTCAGGATAGCAGGCGCAGTGGAATATCAAACAATACTTTGTAATTTAAGGTGTTGGATGGTGTTTCTACTGTTTATGGGTGGTCGTACCGCTCACCTTTAAAGGCAAACGGCAAACTGGTTTTGTCATTTAAAGCAATAAAAATAAAGCTGTATAATGCGTTGGGTCCAATTCAGTTGTGTAATTTGCAATGATGATAGAAGATTTAAAAAAACTTTCAGTTTTAGCAAGTTTTTGATATGCAATATAATTAAATATAAACTGTAGTATAAATATATTAAATTTTTATAGTGAACATGGATATCAAACAAAGGCAAATCTTCATCTTGAAGTTGTTGAACCACGTGACGGAACCTGTTATGTACAAGGAAATCGAGGATATTGGCAAGAATTTCAAGATTGAAGACAACGTCGAATTTTACACTGTAAGTAAAAAAATTTAAATTTTAGGAATTTGAAAGTTTGAATTTTTATGAAATTCTAGAGTAAAAATTGAGTTATTATTTCTTCCTTCTAGAAAACCGATGTTGTGAAGACCTTTGTCAATATGGTTAAGATCGGTACGCTGCCACGAGGTGAAGTTTTCACTCTGCACGTCGACCGCCAGCTGAAGGAAGTTGTTAACATGTTCCACCTTCTGTACTACGCTAAGGACTTCACCACATTCATCAAGACCGCTTGCTGGATGCGTCTTTACCTCAACGAAGGCATGTTTGTATACGCTCTCACTGTTGCTGTCAGACACCGCACTGACTGCAAAGGCATCATCCTTCCTCCTCCCTACGAAATCTATCCTTACTACTTCGTACGCGCCGACGTCATCCAGAAGGCTTACTTACTCAAAATGAGGAGAGGACTCCTTGATCTCAAGCTCTGCGACTTCTACGGCATTAAAAAGACTGAGAAAGACGTATACATCATTGATGAGAATGTATATGACAAACGCGTGAACTTAAACGTAGAAGACAAGCTCCGATACTTCACTGAAGATATTGACTTAAACACTTACTATTACTACTTCCACATTGACTATCCGTTCTGGATGAAGGATCAGATTTACGACAAATTCAATGTCAGACGTTTCGAGCTTACGCTGTACATGTACCAACAAATCCTGGCTAGATACTACCTTGAGCGCTTGTCCAACGGATTAGGTAAAATTCATGAACTGTCCTGGTACAAGCCCATCCAAAAGGGATACTGGCCATGGCTGAAGCTTCACAACGGTGTTGAAATCCCAGTAAGGTTCAACAACTACGTTATTGCTAGAGACGACAATGTTGACGTCATCCGTCTGCGAGGACTACGAA
>NW_023594008.1:0-17626 GCF_014839805.1 Manduca sexta
TTTTTTGTAATGGTGCTTAAAGACACGCTGCCACGATCGGCAACACAGGGCGACCCGCGCGCGGCCGCACACGTGACACGACACGACACATAATAATCCTGTGACGCGTGTTTTGACAGCCGCGCCGGGCTACCTCAAGACAGTCGAGTTTTTTTTTTATTTTTTACAGTACAGTTCAACGAACCGCAACACATATACGGCCTTATTTAACATGTAATTACACACATAACCGACCGCTTAATTACTCGAAACTGCTGCGACGTGTCTGCATCTGGAATCCGATCAAAAAAAACCTAATCCGGCGCCGCTCTTAAATTACGCTTCGTTAACCTTCGCCTCGGCTAATAATAGCGTACACCGGCCACTTTGCATAGGACTGAATGTTCGTCTCTCTACCCACATATCTACCCATCTATCTTGCCAAAATACGTGTCATAATATATGTTTTTTACTCTTTAAAGATATTATTTTCGTTTATTACATGCGTGTCGATTGTTTGCTTTGCGTCAACAAAGCAACCATTATTGGATTTATAAATCGCTGGTCATGTTTACAACTAGTCACTATATTCAATGCTTAAGAATTCGTATTAAGAATGTGATAAATTTGTGCGCGGTAATGTATGCATTTAGCGGTATCGACGTGTATATTAAAGAGAAGTTTAATAAAAATAAAAATGTTAATGGAATTTGAAAATGTAGGTAAGTCAAACATAATTCATATAAAAGATTGTAGAATTGAAAACGATGCCGAAACGTTGTTTTGCATATAGTTTTTATATCGGTCAAGTCGAGAGGTTGAATTTGGTTTGTGGACATTAGAAAAAAAAATTGCACCCACGCTCGTCTGAATAGGGTAAAACGTGTACGATTTTGGGAACACTGGAGTATGTTACTACCGTCATAATAATCTGACGCACCTAATACAGTTTTACGGTTAGTCGTTTTTTATTTCCTGGCGGAATTTTTGTTTCTCTTTTTGTTTAATTGCACTGTATGAATCCGTACGTTTCCACCTTGTTCGTTTTTCTATCTTCACGAAGATGATTCACGCGTAGAGCTGTAATTGCATGAGTCATCAATTATTTTCTCAATTCGAGTTGTATTTGATCCATTTTCATAGAGTGTAAGGTAAAACATGTGCCTTTTTATAGCTGTTAAGCGAGTATTTATTGTGAAAAAAAATATTTTCATAATATCAATTATTTATTTGCAATAAAGAACTCGACGCTTGTTAACTTTATTCCAATTTACGTATGTAACAGTTTGTACACATTATAATAACTGTAAATAGAAAGTGGTAGGTAAATATATATTAAACAGCTTTACAAAGGCTGTTGTCACTGTTGTAAAAAATTACATCACAGAGCTGAGATATGTTACTTAGCCACGGAGCCCATCGATGTTATTAAGGAGTTGCAACTTTCTTTTTATTTGTAAACATTGTGCACATTGACAGCAATCACACGTTATTGTGAGCTAATGTGGATATTTAACGCATAATATGGATTTTTTTGTATCATTGAGGAACAGTTACATCTAACGGACGATAAATACGTCTACATTTAATATTTTTATATAAAACCTTTATATTTAAAAATGTTGTACAGTGCAATTGTAAAGGCGACGCTTAATAAATTGGATATGAATATATCTGATAATTATGTTCTGCGAATTGTATATTCATTTCGGAAATAAATGTGTTATTATTATAGTTGAGTTGTTCTTATAAAATTACCTTCTAATATAATGGTATTAATTCTTTCTCCGCAGCGCAGTTCATTTTCGACACCACTATGATTAAGTTCGCATTCGTCGGTACCTTGTCAAATTAGTGTCCATTTGGTCGGGAATAATAACCGTTACGTGTGATTTATTCAAGTGAAGTTATTAACGTGCGTTATTACCTGCGGTGCGCGGTCATCACCCATTGACCCGCGCCCACTGTTTCTATAATTATACCACTACCTGGGGAGGAGTCGATAAGTCGTACTGCAGTTTGGTACTACCGACCAAACATAGTCCACTCGTACGTTCACACGCGCTGCTGTCGGTTGAAAATAAAACACGCTTAACACATAATTGCATAAACTTTTCTTATGATGATCTCACCACTAGGTAGTTCAAGCACATTAAATCACGTGACGTGTTCTTGGAATATTCCCGGCTATAGGGTTTGAAAATGTATTTTTCTAAATAATAATTTCCTAGACGCTCGTTGAAATTGGAAGATTGATGCGTTCTCGGCGGAGGACGGGTCGGCGCAGGCGCAGGCGCGCGCTCGTGCCCGTCTAATAACAACACTCCATTATTATGCCAGTAATGACACAATACGACCAATTAGTCCAAGCAGCTAAAACTTACCACCGACGTTGCAGTAAACCACATCGGTCGCGCTCGCCGTATTACACGTGCAATTACCGCGGCGGCTGGCGGCGGCTGTTTCCACACAAATCACAAACATAAAGAAACTTAAACAAACCCGAGCTGCAGCCAGACCGCAGCTTGTGAATTTGTTTGCAATGTCCTGCAATACTTGTAAATAAATTTGATGAATATCTGCTAATCTCGGCTCTATTGTGCAAATATCAAATCGCTAGAAGCTATCTTCAACGTCATTACAGATCCCTCTACGCAAACAACAGGTGGGTTTTAGTCATTAGTTTATTTGTCGAGATAGTATCTTGACGGATGTAAGCACCGAACATCATTACAATGGACGGGATGTTTTCCGCTAATGGACAAATCGAACCGGGTGTACTGTGTACCCTCGAGCTGACACCTATTGATGGAGCGACGAAACCGATATGCAAAACAAAAATAACAGTATTCGCACTTCGCCTGTATTAGTTTTTGCACCGACAAAAACTAAACAGTGCGAACTTATTGAGCAAATTGGACATGGAGCCGTAATTATAGGGAATGCGATGTGCGATATTTAGGTGGTAATTACTTTAGTCTGAGAGCGGATATCGAGACCGACAGCGTCAGTCAAAAATATTGTGTAGTCGAAGCCGTACAATGCAACCACAATGACATGACCTAGAAAACTAGTCAAATACTCGTGCCGGCGACTAGGTTCTGCCGTGTCCCAACCACGATACGCGCAAGACCAATATTGCAGCCGGAAACCACAACCTACATCACCTCTGCACACCATCGAACCGCGCACAAATGGAAAAATACCTTCGTAACCGAGTACCAGCTCTACGTGCAAAATCAATTGCAAATTAATGCAATCCGTTACGTGCCCGAAAAGTTTGTTCGAATTCGATCGCAAACACGCTACTTTGTTTTTTATTTACATACATAGCTAGGCCTTGATCTCCAAAGGTGTAGGAAGTGGCACAACTAGTTCACCCACAGATCACTCAGTTAATATCCGTCCCAGGTGTGCTAAGGGATGCCTATCTTCATATCGGGCTAAACCTGCATGTTTTAAATCAAAATACCTATCCACAAAAAATTAGATTGCTCCACTAAGGGATCGAGCCTTGGACCTCACCGACTTCACAACCTAAGTACGCTCTCAGTAGACTGATGAGCCATTTTTTATATGCAACGGATAATTTCATATTATCTCGGTGTAGGATAAAGCCTATTGACACTGTGTTCCTTTAATACGTTTTGTTCATGTAATAATGTGCAAAATGATTTAATGCTTGAACATCTCGGCGGTATTATCTCGCAAAATAATGGATAAATATAAGTTTCAATTGAGGACAACTCAATTGGCATGCATGGATTCTGCACAATGTCTTGCTTCACCGTTACGGGATATGTAAAATCAAATACTATTTGTATGCACCAAGATTAACACAGTCGTCTTCGAAACTTGAAAGAAATGCTATTAATTTAAATATCCTAATGACCTCCTATTAACATATGTTAATTTAATATGGTTTAGGAAATTACTTCCAATTGGTGGAGAAATTAAATGAATATGACATTTTATGTTCAAATGAATGAACATCTTATTTGCATTACTGTCAATATGAATATTGTATTTCTTGCACAATCAGAATTGGTCCGTCTAATTAGAATGTTTGTGTATCGGGCGCGTCTGGAATAACGGTCTACTTATTAGATATACTCGCTCTCCGATCGGATGACTGATTTATCGTGTACACCACGAAAACATTCGCAGTTGAATTTGAGTCAACTGTCAGTCATATTTTTAGGCTGTAGCAAGTTTGCTAACATTTTTATTTATATATCCGTTGTAGAACAAGAAGATCTATATTATGTGAGATGTATATATTATTACACTTTTATGCAACATCACACATATTTTTACTTTAATCCGTCTATTCTTTTATCAGGTATAAAACTTACAAAATTTTAGAATTAATGATAGGTATTGTAAATTAAAAGATAAGAGTGAAGCGCCAAACAATAAAGTGGTATAGATATAAATATTTTGTCTACAGCCATGTGGGCCTGGGCCAGCTTGCCTGGGGAAGCACCTCAGTCTTCTGTAAATGGATATAAAGTGATACCTTAGGGTTGCGTGTAAAGTGGTAAGTGCGATTTCTGGGGCCCAAACAACCTTTCTTTTCCTAGTTGTTATTTTGCGTAAGTAGACTCTCCGTGATATTTCTATAGTTATGAACGTTTACGGCGCGAAATCTAAATATAACAGCAAATATTAGGTAAGTACTTATTTTATACAGGGTCAATTTGACATTGCGGTGAAAAATTAAACCACATAAGGTCAGGTGGGGCAAGTGCGCCGACGGGGTAAGTGCACCTGCCCTAAAAAAATCGAAAACTATTGATGTTATACAATAACCGCAATCTTATATCAATGCTACTAACTAAAATACGGTTCCACTAAAAAACACTAATGGCTCTGTTCATTTTAATACGATTTATTCGCCATTTTATTTTAAGTGTCATTTAGACCTGTAAACAGAGATGACCACGTGAAAGATAACATCAAATATTTTAAGATATGTAACATATTTCTGTAAGCCAGTAAAGTGAGTACATAGTTTAAACCTTTTATTTTAACTTCCTACCTGAATTTTATTTATATATACTAAAAAAAGGATTTTTAGCAATGCGAAAAATGTACCTCTAAATTGTCGAGTAGGGCAAGTGCGCCACAGTTACTAGTCGTATGGCGCACTTGCCCTGAACCATATATCACCAACCTTTTTGGAGAATATGTTTTACTAATATGAATTATTATTAATAAAATGTTATACTTAGCATAATTTTAGTACTCAAGGTATTTTGTTTAAAGCCGACTTAAATAAAAGGGCGTATTAGTTAATTCGTCGTATATTTGTTTGTTTTAGATCGTTCGTTTTACAAATGAAAAACTGAAATATTTTGGTCTAGAGTAACTTTACGTGAAGAGGTTGCAACTGTTCGATCAGGCACGTTATCTGATTCTAATGCAGCTAAAACATATCAAATGTCATAAGGCCATATTCTAAGTAATTGAGTTATAATGCATTAAAATTGTTAATTTCTACATTTTTATATGTTTATTTTTGTTTTTAAAATGGATTTCATATTAAGGCTACCATTTTTTATTATTTTTTAATATAGCAAAAAATGTGTAAAATGTTTTGAAGCCCTGATGTACAAATATATGGCGCACTTGCCCCGAATTTGATTTAACAGCCATAGTTTGTTATAATATTGAGTGATTAAAATTTATCTAAGAGCAATGCGGGTAAAACTTATTTCTCTATGGACTAAAGTGAGTGTTTTCTTTATAATGTTTCATATTGGCGTTTTTTACACAGGCGCACTTACCCCATTTCCGGAGGCAAGTGCGCCTACTACCATTTTTTATTTTTGAGCAAAATAATATTAATTTATTGTCTGATTGCCTTGAATGACTATAGGTCGTTATCACAAAATGTCAAATATTCTTAAATTAATAAAATTACATTCTTAAGTCAGCACAAAAAGAAATTATTTTGCATTGAATCCAGCTATGAAAATTTTATGGCGCACTTTCCCCTACTGACCTTACTCGTCTTTATCTTTACTAACATTATGCCAAATATCATCTATGAATATGGTGTGTGCCTGGGGTTATTCCTCACTGCAAGTGTGATGTTACCGCTGTAACCAATTTTCTTAGAGTGGCAGAGATATTAGGGCGTGTAAAATTAAAATAACTTTTTATGGATATTTATTTTGTTCGAAACTTGTAGTAAAGTGTTATTGTCAAGAAGATTCTGTATGTATTACAAAATTTCTAAAAATAGTTGCCACCTACTCTTCTGACCACAAACTTCTAGGTATATTTTCTTAAATTTATATTATTCATAACCAATAAATCCACTTTTACGTTTACACTTTCTTATTGTATAAACCTATTAGCAACGATGTAACGTGGAATTGTTACAACTAAAATTAAATTTTATGCCCACCGTGCCTATATAAACAAATTCTGCAAATAAACATACTTCAAATCATAAATTCCATGCTTAAAACGAATGTGTGAAAACATTCAAGTTCAATATTAAATTTCCAAGCGAGGCTAAAACAAACTCTAAACATTTCATCTAAGTGCGACATATTTATAACTTATATCAGAGCATTACAGGCTCGACTGCTGCGCTCCAAAGCCATTACGTGAACTGGTCCGACTGAAATTATCGACAACAAGACGCAAAATTGCACTCCTAAATTGGAATATTCTAAATACATTAGGGCGAGTCTTTGACGATATATTCGTGTTCATAACGCGACTAAGGGGAATGCATACTCTGCCTGCTAATCGCTTTGACGGATGGACAACTTCTCAAGACAAAAGCGCGACGATCTGAAGTAAATCGACGAGTCGTGACCGAGTCGTTTAATCATAAGCATCTAAGCTAATTAGAGTAGGTCGCGAACCTCTGGGACCGGTAATGAAAATCACAATTGAACCTGGTTGCTGCAGAAAATTGCACTTGGCATAGAATTTCTCGACATTACCAGCGGCTCTCATAACACTGGTTGTCAACTCTACCATTTTATGTAGTACTTATTGCTAACTGTCCTAATTATCAACGTAAGTATCAAATAAACCCCTAAAAGCTGAATGAATATACACATTAAAATTAAACTATTTTGCGGATTTTATCGCGGTTATATATTTTAATTTTCTCCCGATGTTTCGAGGACTTTTTTCGTCGTGCAGGTCTGGAGGGACTGGTGTCCACTTCCTATAATAGTTTAATTTTAATGTCTAACATTCGCGTAAATTTAAGAATATACATATATACCTGTTTGCGGCTGAGTCCAACTTTGAATACCTATTTGCTGTATTAATTTAACGCATGCTTAAGACTGTTTGTAGCAATACTTATTATATACAATTATGTAGGCTATTGGCTGGAATTTACACGGATATTATCTCTATAACTTTTGGAATTTGCAGAAGCTTTTCAAGACTCATAACAATAAATCTGCAGAAATATCCACGGCTTCTGACGTTTAAACATACCGACTGTTTCATAATCGAAAATGATCACTTACTGATGGTTATGCGATATTTATTTATTTAATTCAAAAACATTGGGTTTATTACTTTTAAATGCATATTTTTAAATATACATTACAAATCAAAAATATACGTATGTACAGACACTCGAGGGGAGACAGGTCTACAAACGGTTAATTAAATACAAAGATTATCCGACAAATTGCCACAGTCACGATAGTGTATTGCTTAACAATCGTTTTCAATGATAAAAATATATCCTTGTCCATATTCATATTTGTTCTGTTAGGTACAGCAAATGAAAAATAAATGAGAACGCGTTAGGATACAAATCGGGACATGCAACATCGGGTCATGCGCAGGATGCTGTTGAAGTTATTGGTAGTAGAACCGGATAGCCAGGCTATTTCTACTTTTTCTCACCATCTTGTTTACATAATGATCCTTCCGGTTGTCTTAATCGGAGATTGCATACCCTGATGCAAATGCAAAGGTTATATGACGGTAAAATAGAATTATAAATTGTGAGATTATTGTTACGGTCGGTCGTTGTGTCGGTACTCGGTGCTGCAATGGTCTTGTCCCTTTGTCTCTATTACGAGTTGTCCCACCATCGTTATCTACATGTGTATCTGTTGTTGGTATCACTCTATATGGGGACGGTCGGGTATTATCACATCAGGTTGCGCGTACAGGCGCACGGCAAGGGCCTCAATTTGCATACAAGCAAATATCTCGATCTGCGGGCGCTGCACAGGCAGATTACCGTCGCTTCCGCACTGTATTGAATTCGGTACCAATGGCCCCAACTCCCATTACAGACCGCGTTCTCGTTAGTGTGATTCTCGAATGATAACAATCACTGTAGATACACCAAATGGATATTGTATTCTATCTGCGTTTTCCCCGCGCACGCGTATTGAGTGCAGTTATCATAGATGATAAGAGAATAATCATATCTGTTTAGAAAGCAAAATCTATTAAAATGTTCACTCCAATGAGTTGCGTACGTTCTAATATTATAGATAGGTATAACCATCACGATATTTTCGATTTCCTCATACCTAAAACTAGTCTAACCTTAGTCATTCAAAATTACGCCTAAAAATAACTAATAGCAACAGACCGCAGACAATAAATTATCTGTACTTTTTTACAATAGATACCTAGTAGATATCATGCAATAAATAAAAAATCTACGTAAGAGTTGTTTCAACTATTATAAGTTGCTATAAATAAAATATTTACATTCAGAGGCGTAGAAATAAGATCATTTTGGGGTGAACTACATTTAAAATGATCTTCTGGGTATGTAGCAAAAATTAAGCTATGATTACAAGTACTCAACCGGGGGAAGAGCGGAATTCTGGGATTGCCCAAAAAGATACTGGGAACCCGGCGAAGTTTGTATCGTAAAAGTAGATATCTACAATTTATAAGATTATTTTTTTATTGTATTTTTATTGGACCACCAACAAAACATACACCATACATATTTATATGTTACATGAAACAATAAGTGAGTGCTTCTTTGCGAATATATTATAGGCTTTCACCGCATAAACATATTACATAACAATAAACAAATGGCTGCACCATAAGTCCAATATGTTCTAAATATAAGACAGAATATAAAACTAGATTTAGGTTTCAACAAGCAAGTTCAATATTCTCTCTTAAAAAATATTGAATTTTTGATCAGCGATTATCCCAATTAAACGTTCCAACTCAATTGATTGAGATCCATAATACTGGCTGTTTCGTGTAGGTAAGAGTTTAATTTCGTTGCGTTAAAATCATTTTTTACGGCACGTAGTTTAATAAGGCGTTGACTCCAATAAAATATTAAACCCGCAGATGTGTGAAATAATATGATTATTCGGTTTATAGTGTATTTTATTTATTTGGTTAAATATTTTTCTTTTTAACTTTTTTGTTGAAATGTAGAACCTATCTGGAAGCAACCAATTATCGAAATAAAAAAAAACATACTTAAGTGGATCAAGCCGTTTTTCAGTTTTAGCAAGACTAACGAACGGCAATTTAATTTTTTACATATTTGCTGATTGCGGTACCGAATTAAAATACTAAAGTTGGAAAAAAAATAAATAACGAAGTTTCGCTGGTGATAACGCCAAAATAATGAAAGTCGGATGAAGCTTGGAAAGTGGGAAGATAGAAGCAGGATTCTAAGCTAGCGAGAAGACTGTGAGAAATGTACCTACATGGAAAATACATTTATAATACTTATACTTAACAAAGACGATATTATGACGTGTAAAATAAATTATGTAAATACAAGTTGATATGCATTTTGCAACATCTCCGTAATGACAAATCCGCCCACTTTAGCAGTAATAAATCCATAAGAAATGAAGTCACGGTAAAGGGAAAACTAGTTTAACGAAATTACGGTACTTAAATGGTTTTAAGGTTCTTTACACTTGTTTACACTTCCTGTAAAATGCAGTCCGCGGGTAATGCACCTTCCGTAATAATTATAATATATGAAACCGTAAAATAAAGTGTCAGTGCATGTTGTACCGTTTAATTTTAGTTATTTATCGATTCAAATGTAATGTTTCGATTTCCAGCATCCACGCTCTGCGTTTAGCGCCTATTTATACAAACGAGCAATCTTCTAGTAAAGAGCAAAAACATCTAAGAAAACTTGTCCAATAATCGTTATCGTTTATTTTTATGATATATATTAGCAAAAATAAAAATACTGATTATTTTACAAAAAATTTCCTAGCACCACAAAAGTATTGATGTTTATTGGTCGATTTACAGTCACGTTGTAATAGTAAAGGGTTTTGGCTCCCACACGGCAAGGAGATAACGGGGACATCAGCGCTCGGCTTGTATACTCGGAATACACAGGATTGGCCGTGTAGCCAACTTGTACTAGGGAAAGAAGGTACCTACGTAGAAGGGTCAAATAGTGCTGCGTGGGAAACGGGCGCCGGCCATACGTCTAATATAAATGTACTTTACGTGGCTACAACTATTGAAACTGCTACCTTGAGGTATAAATCTTTAATTGAGAGATTGACAGATAACCGCCGGCACCAATAACCTGCAAGTGGAACCAAAATTTATGAAAAATCTAAATCAACATCGAATCAGCTAATTTAAAAATTGCTACAATATTCAAAACACTAACTCAACTGAACAAAAACATAGTATAATGTAACGTTGAACTTAGTAGAGTTATTTAGGTATCCATGCTTATTACAGTGGCATTGTTTAAAATGATTACTTTATTCGTACCTGTTTATAAAATAAATATAAATCATCCAGGTATGCAAGAGATATTATAGTGCACAAGTATGTGCGCATTACACAGGTGCACTCTCTATTCACTCATAATCCGGTGAGACGGCAATCCGACATGACCGGAGAGGGCTCATGCGGGACCAACGGCTTTATGTGCTCTCCGAGGCACGGGCATATCACACCGCCAACTTCGTGATTCCGAGCTGCGACTGAGTAATTTTTTAAGATGTAAAAACCCAGTCCCTATTATTTTTAGCCCAACGTGGGATTCGAACCCAGGACCTCAGCTGGATAGTCGTAATCGTGCCACGTACGCGTTACAACTGCGCCACTGAGAACAACGACTGCTTTTGTGACGTTTATTGTACCAGCACTACGACAAAAGAATAATATAAGAATGTCCATCTTCATGTCGAAATTAAAATTGCTTGTTTAATTTAATATGTATGTATAAAAATGTCTATTGTATACTACTTACACTTTATCTGATAAACGCTTACGTGATTAATATGTTTAAATTACATGAAAATTGATGTTAAAGTTCATAGAGCAAAGATGATTTTATATAAAACTAGCTTTTGCTCGCGGCTCCGCCCGCGTTATAAAGTTTTCAGGCTAAAGTTTTCCGTTATAAAAATAGTAGTTTCGGGAGCCTATGTTCTTCCCAGGGTCTCAAACTGTCTCCATACCAAATTTCATCTTAATACGTTAGGTAGTTTTTGAGTTTAACACGTTAAGGCAGACAGATGCAGCGGGGACTTTGTTATATTATTTAGAACTTTTAAGTGAAACAATCCGTCATACATCATTGTTGCATAACTTTAACCGTTTACGCAGCGCAGGCAACGGAAGCTCTCAAAACTCATAATTTTCCCCGTTTTTGCAACATGTTTCATTACTGCTCCGCTCCTATTGGTCATAGCGATGATATAGCCTATAGCACTCCACGAACAAAGGGCTATCCAACGCAAAAGAATTTTTCAGTTTGGACCGGTAGTTCCTGAGATTAGCCATTACTGCCCTATTGGGTGTAGCGTGATGATATATAGCCTATAGCACTCCACGAATAAAGGGCTATCAACGCAAAAGAATTTTCAGTTTGGACCGGTAGTTCCTGAGATTAGCCATTACTGCCCCGCTCCTATGGGTATAGCGTGATGATATATAGCCTATAGCACTCACGAACAAAGGGCTATCAAACGCAAAAGAATTTTTCAGTTTGGACCGGTAGTTCCTGAGATTAGCGCGTTCAAACAAACAAACAAACAAACAAACAAACAAACAAACAAACAAACAAACTCTTCAGCTTTATATAATAGTATAGATAGAAGTATAGATTACAGAGTGGATGTGGCAGTTTAGGTAAACAGAGGGCAGGGAAAAGAGTCATTGACAGGGGCATGCGAGGTCGCGTGCCGAAGCCAGTCTGTCTAGGGCTTTAGAACTCACCTGTGCCCTGCTGACCCACCGTAAAACTGTATATTGTCGTAGATGACAACTAACTAGCCGATAGTGAATGTTTTACTAAGTATAGCTTGGTTACACATGAACATATTGAAGGTCTATAATTTGCCATTTATAAGAGGTCATTTTAACTCGTTTGAAGTGTTTGTTAAAATTAGTTACAATGTTTATCTAATAATATATTAGAAACGACTGCTAGTTATATTAAGTTTATAAGTACTTATTGTTTACGCAATAATTTAAATGTTTTTGAGGAAATTTGGTTTAGCAACAATTCTAAATTTCCTAAAAATCCGTTTGCTACTTAGTAGCAACATATTATTAAGTATTATTTACTTTGTACACAAGGCTTCATTAGATTTATATTTTTGAAAACAAGAATTTGATTTTTTCCTTTGAATAGTCCCAGTGATGCAAGATTGGGGCTTTACTACATTCCGAAGGGAAAGGTGTTAGTTGAACAAAATGAGGGAGGTAACATGTAATTATGTATATAAAAGACTAGAAGAAATAAAAGGACAATTAATGAGAATTGAATAAGAGAGACATACTTATAAGTGAAATTTTGTTCGCCTACTTGATAAATAAAGTACTGACCCTTTTCATTTTTATTGGATGGTATAATTATAACATAATACAATTTTCAAAAATAAACTAAATGTACCTGAATACCTAATAAGTACTATAATAGATTCTAACCAGCGAAATGCCATTGTGCGTTTTCCGTAGCACACAAAAGTAGGTAGTAGGTACCTATTAAATTATGTTCTAAATAAAATCTAAGTATATTAATCTAGGACATGTCTGGATTAATATTAGATACCTACATAACATTGTACATAAATAACTCTATACTTATGTACAGTACTTAATAATAATAATATAATAATATCAGCCCTATATTATATAAGTACTGTCCCACTGCTGGGCACGGGCCTCCTCTACTACTGAGAGGGATTAGGCCTTAGTCCACCACGCTGGCCTAGTGCGGATTGGTAGACTTCACTCACCCTCAAAATTCCTATAGAGAATTTCTCAGGTATGCAGGTTTCCTCACGATGTTTTCCTTCAGCGTTAATGCAAGCGATAATTCACAAAGAATTACACATTTTACAACTTTTTTAGAAAAATCAGAGGTGTATGCCCTTGGAATTTGAACCTGAACCTCGGCAGTCCGTTCCACACCCTCAGATCCATACCCAACTAGACTATCGTCGCTTCACTCTATACTTTAATAGGATCATCGGATTAATCGATATGTCAAAATCCGTCTAAGTACCTACCACAGACCTATAGCCAGATAGCTGCTTCGTAATAATTCTAAATGTACTTAAACCCCAAAAAAATTGTTTTCGAGAATAACCTGCTCAAGGCTTTAAAAAGCTCTTCGATTTTTTGTACCCCCAAATTTCTGCCGACGGAGTTAAAATCCCTCAAAAATTGGGAACTAATATCCCCTATGTTGCAACAGTGTCTGAGCAACAGTGGCCCCACTGCCATGCCGCCCGGTATCGTTGCCAGGTGACTCCAAATACATTCCCCCAAAACTTAATTTCAGAAATTGGCGTTTTTGCTACAAAAAAGTACGCGAGGGCCCTAAAAAATTACTATTTTCATGCTTTGATGCAAAATACTAAGGCTCGACCGAGATCTCGGTCTCGGCATTCTCGGCTATAAATCCAGCTGAGAATTTTGTCTCGGTTCTCGGCTAAAACCGCCGAGATTCTCGGCAATTACCGAGCTTTGTACGGAACAGAATGAGATTCAAATCAGCGCGCGGCCATATTCGTCGCTCAGTGTGAGTGAGTGAGTAGGCAGTCTGCGTTGTGATTGGTTGGTCCCAGTTGGTGAACTGCGGCCGCCTTCACGCCGTTCGTTCACGGTTTATTTAGCCATTGTTGATTGTTGTTAAATTGAAATTAATTAAAATATTCTAGTTAATAAAAGTAAGTAACAAACCCACATTAGGCCAGCTTGGTGAATGCCTAAACCCTCTCAGTAGTAAAGGAGAGATGTTCCCAGCAGTGGGATCCAATATTTAATACATTGTATTAATTATGTGAAATTATTTTTTGGTTTTGAGTGGTTTTTGAAGGCGGTTTAATTTTTTGTTAAAATTATTTTATAAGTATTATTTTGCTGAGTTATTACTTGTACGATAAAAGTAGACACTCTTTCAAGGGTGAAAATACCGAAAAAAAAATTATACTATATTATGTTATTTGACTTTGATTGTTAAGCGGTTTTTTTTTATAAAACAGTGCCTACTGTAGTATACAGTTAACATTTTTTTATAGTTTATTCATGATTTGTCTATTCTCGGTCTCGGCCGAGATTTTATTTCATTCTCGGTCTCGGTCTCGGCCGAGATTGAAAAACCCGTCTCGGTCGAGCCTTACAAAATACGCAATATTTTGCTCTAAATATACTTATTTTTCCGACAGTTCCTCCAAACATTTTATGACCCAAATTTTCCTTCCTTTCAAAAAACCAACTTGCCAACTGTGCTGACGGCAGTTGCTACTCGCTCAACGTGACTGAGCAGTGAATTTCCATATATATTAAATTCTCTTTGAGTGAATAATGCCACGACTTTGCCATGCGATAACACTGACGACACGACTGTTGCATCGAATAATAATTACGACAAATCGATCGTATATTACATCTAATATAGATATGACAGTAGAAACTAAAAACGTTATAGCTGTAAACGAAAAGCCGCATCAAACACCAGTGAGACGGTCTGCACAATCATTGTAACATGTATGGCCTATCTTGTCTTGTTTTGGTGATGTAGTTCCGATGCTACAATATCCCTGAGTGAAAAAAATAGATTTTAAATCGATATTTTAGTAATGTTTCATTTATATAATATAATATAAATATATTTACTCGTCACTTGAGCAAATCTTTGAATTATCTACTATTTAGAACATGTGTCATTTATTGCGTTGGCTGTAAATTATAAAATTATTAAAAGTGTAATGATAAAAATAAGTTATTCCATTGATTTTAAAACTGCATTACCTACTTAATTCAATTAATAACTACATTTGTTTTAATATACTAATAATGCTACGTTATTTTATACATTTTGAAAATGTTGTAATCGTTTCTAGAGCACGCCGCTATTCAGTTCAGGCTGCAACAGTAGGCTGGCTAAAAGGGTCCAGCTACGCTTCACCATTTCTAAAATTAAATATCCCATTTATTATCCACGCGTTGGTATTCTAAATCGTTTATCGATCTAAATATCGAGTGTGTCTTAGTGATGTTTCAATTCCGATGGTTCAATACATTGAAAATAATAATTCACATGAACATCCCTATTGTACTTATGACAAAAATGGTGCCCGTTTACCAGCTGGCACTTATTGTCTGATGATAAAAAATCATCTCTACAATTTAATAATACACACCTGGAATGGCGACTGTGCTTGATTCAATTAAACGTTATCAGCATATTATAGAAAGTAATTCAGACGACGAACATAAAGTAAGTACATATTTCAGCGATAGAAACCAAATCACTAGGTGCTGACATTTTTCTCAAAAAATGCATATGTGCTGAATAAAATATATTAATTTGATGATGAAAGAAGCCTCTTTTTGAGGAAGACACACACATACTATGACAACGTGTTCTCAAGCTACCTCTTGAATAAAATTGTTTACTAAAGGTGTGATGTGTATAAAATAACCATATGTGTAATAGACTGTAAGTAATAATCGTGTATAAGTTTCATAAAATTACATTATAGGCTTTGTAAACCGTAGCCCAAAACTTATTAATTTTGATCTGAATACGACAGAGTGCAACTTAAGAAAACAAGAATCAAGTTTACCAGCAATCTATCTATAAACAAAAACTTTTTTCAGATTTTAAAATGCATAAACAGATTATATCATTTGGCCGTAACAGTTCAACACTTACAAGATACAGGTGTGGGACGGACAATAAATGCCCTACGAAAAGACCTGGAGCAGTGGGCCCTGCAGCTCGCTCTCTTGTCCAGAAATGGAAGGAGATGGTGGAAGCAGACGAGAGTGACGAGGATGGACATCAATATCATGAAAGTTGGTACAAATATATCTAATTAATAATTATATTAATAACAATCTTGTTTAGTTGCTTGTGATTCATAGCATAATTAAGAATACGGTGACATATAAGTACTTGCCTAAAAACAGAGGTAATATGTCAATATACTTTGACATGAAGACATCCATATCAACATAACCACTTATATATAAAACAATGGTAGGTTGTTTAAAATTATTTGTATATGAGTTGTCATATATTTACATTTACAAAGAAAGTGTTGAGGTTACCTAATTTCTTTAATTGATGTTGAAATTATGTTGAATGACCTAGAAATTTATGCATTTTAAACCAATCTTGAGTATGTCATGTGGCCAATGTTTATATATTGCATACAAAACCAAAAGAGTTTTATTATTTTGACAAAATTTTATTTCTGTTCATTATATTTTGACCTTGGAATAAGAACATTTTAAATAAAGAACTTATACTATAGAGTATCGTATGGGAATCATATTTATGCCAGTCAACATGTTCTTTTTGTTTACTTTTTACCAAAGACGATATAAAAGGCACAGGCTTCATAAAACATTCAAATTAGGCTCAATAAAAACTTGCTGTATACTTTTCTGGGATTAAAAGTTAGAAAGCAACTTTAATACCAACCAAACTCAATCACTATGGTAATCCACACTGCCAATTATACCAGGACATCAGCACCATGTAACGATAAAAAAAATGCTAACTATTCAACCTAATTCCTAGAAAAAAATAGTAGTCTTACACTAATTAAGGACATATGTGCTCAATTTCATAAAGGCAACTGTTTATACAGGAAAACCCAGTAAAATTCCTGTATAAAACATATGAACTAACAATATATAGATTGAAAACTTTTGGTTTCTGGTGCACACTTTTAATTGTATTTTTTTTATAGCATCAACACATATTGACCATGGCAGCGGAAGAGAATCAGATGATAATGGAAGGCAGGATTTAAGATCCAGTAACACTAATTCTACCTCTAAAATGAATGGTACTAACAGTGGAACGAAGAGGGAATATCAGAGTAGCGAGGTATGTGGTAGTCATACTAATATTATAGATGAGAATGTTAGTGATCATACTTAAATGTTATTTGTTTAATGCTGAAGGGATTTAAATTAAACTTAGCATCCATGATAATTAATTTGCTTGTTTACAAAAAAAGTTATGTATACAAAGAAATTTTAGTGTCTTATATACTTATTTTGAGTAATGTCTATAATTTTAAAACCCTATTTTTTTATAACATACAAAATGCGAATTCCATATAGATAGATATTTTTAAACAAAAACCTCTCCATAACCACACACCACAAAATGATTACATTTGTAAAATAATAC
>NW_023594009.1:0-17608 GCF_014839805.1 Manduca sexta
CTTATTAATATAATGATAATTATATAATATAATTCGTGGGCCCGTTGGCTTCCATGTCGTCAGTCTATTGACAGCGTTAATGTATGGACATAATGTTGGTTTTATAACGCTTTATACATATTTGGATCTTACGGATGGGATTGATATCAGACATGCGGTTGGTCTACAACATGACTTGAAAGTTGGGTTGCTACCACTTAACAATGGGGTTTGAATAAACGTCGACTAATCTGAGAAAAGTCATTTCGCAGAGTGTAATAAGTGCTCGTAAGATTTTATATGCTTAGTCAGGTAAAGTAAATATTTGAATTGAGTGCGTTATATTTACCTTACACGACACCTATTAAAATACATGTAAATATGTACTTACATGTGAATATCTTATTTTTTTGTTGGAATAATGAATTCCGAATAATATGTGCGTTGTGCAGTTTTAAGGAACTCAGATCCGTCACCGTTACCTATTCAGTCTATTATTATAAACATCCTCTACACAAATTTAGTACAGCACTTATATGAATAAGCAAAACGTCTGTGGAGCAAAATGAACTTTACTTACGTTTCAAATCCATGTTTGCACTTTACAACTTTCTAATATAATAGATTGTAGTAGCTCGTATACTAAGTGAAAATTGTTAGATCGTTATTTAGAACAATCGGCGAAACTTTCTCTCACAGCTGCGCTCAACCGACGCGTCCACTCCGTTTAACGATCGTCATGTTACTGAATGAAATATGAATATAGTGAATCGAGTAAAACCAGTTGCTGCGCGACAGCTGACAAAGAATATGGTCAGAGTTAGGTCAGTGAAACAGAGTTATAAACGAATTGAGACAAGATGTGTTTTGTTCTCAATGGGATGAATTAAACAAAAATTAAAATACACCCGTGCTATGAACCGTGATAGGTGAAATTCTAGGTTTGATCCCCAGGTCAAGCAAAAAAATTGGAAATTTTTACTATTTCGGATCGAAAACACGTACGATACTAAAGATTGTGATTTGTAGGTACATTAAATTAGATAAGTAGATCTTCTATGGTCCCATGAAGAGATATAAACTAGGTGAAATGTGGATGCCAAAATACCGATTCTACGTATCTCTTCGGGAATAAAGACATGGCAATGGAATTAATCTTAGCAGTGATGAGAAGCCAAAAAAAATAATTGTAATCTAAACGCAAATTTTAAGAATTTTCCACCTCGCTGTGTTTTAAGGCTGTTTTTAGCCAAAATAGCCCCATGAAGGACTATGTTTTTAAATGAATGAATAAGTTAAGTCTGGAGAAGTTTTTAATTTACCTTAGAACCACGAAATCACCTGTTTAGGTTTTAAAATTTAAAGAAGAAAACTTAAGTCATAATTTAAAAGAACATAAGTTTTTTGTTTCACCATTTTAATCTGACTGATTTTCTTTTTTGGGTTTGTTATTTTTGAAGTTCTTGAAAGAAAAATCAAAAATTATTTGAAATAGAAACTTGAAATTATGCAATTTTATATATTCAATTGTTTGAAATAACTATTTAATCGGTAGAATACGCTGCAAATTCATAAAATTATTCATAGCTAGTATACAATGAATATATACAACTCATGGTAAACGATATAACCATGGAAAATCAAGACCATCAAGACACCTGAATATCAAACGGTGCAGTTCTAATGATTAAAAGAGTATAGAGGATGGGTAATATGGTCACGCTGGCTCAAATATAAAAATGGCGCTCGCCCCACCAGCAATGAGTGATATTGGTACGGAACGTATCGACATCGAAGAATTAAAAGAAGGAACAAACAAGCCACGAAAATCAAATACGAAAAGGGATTAAGTTCTACCATAATTGAAATAACACAAACCATAATATAAAGCAACAAAGCTGAAACTGATTATAAAGTAACAATTGTTAAACAGCGAAATTACACTGTTGTGACAAACATTCAGTTGTGTTTGATCTATATTTGTATATTGCACTATTCCTTGCTAAAATTTAAATTCAGGTGTTTAAATTTACTATTTAATAAATGGAATAAGAATAGCGTAGCAGTAATCCAAGTTGGAAAATTTTTGTATTATTAACTCTTTGATGAAAACACTAATCATAAGCAAACTAAATCAATGAGCGTAAAGATGGTGGTTAAATGTCAATTATAATATTATTTTGCAACCACAACAATATGATTATGTATCTATTTCAAATTGCAAAAGGTTTCTCGAAACATAAGAAATAATTGTAAAATATATCTTACATTTCATCTTTTATGTTGTTTTACTTTTATGTTTTCTATTCCTTTTGTAACAAATTCAATTTTATTCTGTTCAAAGTAATATTACTATTAGGTGAAAGTATAATAATCATTACTATTTTACTTATGGAATATTGTTGGAAAACAGTTATCTTTACTGCGTTAATTAAACGTGTGGTTTGATATCTTCTCAATGTAAATAAAACATGGTGTAGGAAGTTCCAATCACGTCAATATTCTCAATTCATTTTGCTTGGTTTTAAATTTTTTGTTATCTTAAAAAAATATTCCTTGAACGTCGTTCTGGATGATAATACAATGATTGATGTGCTCTAACATTCTTTCAAGAATAAAACCGTAACTTTAAACGGGCGTCTTATTAAAATATGATATCAATAATTTCTAAACACACCCACATCCTAAGCTCAATGTGGTAAACAAACATATTTTAATGTGTATATCACGCCTAAAGGATTAAAGCTTAACAAATGAATCCACATATCAACACTTTAATTGATAAAACTTTAATCAAAAGTAAATATACAAAGATATTTTACTAATTTTCGGTAAAACAGTTACTAACGAAAAGATATTTCGGGGTCTTTCTTTGCGTGATTCGATTTGCATCCTTTCACACACACACTGATTATTTTGAAACTTAACAAATACACAATAAACACACTGAACAATTGAGAATATGATTATATTACTTTAAATTCAATATTTATGAAGATTTGTTTACAAGTTGACACTACATGTACTTTTGACTCTTTGCAATTGGGTTTCATAAAGAGGCCAGTCCCAGTGTGTTGAAAGTAAACAGAAATAGTCCCATATGCGAAGAAACGTTATTTTTGCTTTTTTGTTTGCGTTCCAAATAAGCTTTGAGTAAAGGAGATAGACATATATATTGACAATTCTGCGTCGATTTCCCACACATAATATAACTTATTCATATAGCTAATTTTTGAGGCCTGTCATCTTTATATATTTGGTCATTGAGTTCAGCACCTAGTGGTAATTGTCAACTAGAACTGACAGCAATTGTGACAAAAAATACCAAAAATACGGAGCGAAAATAAAACCTAGAAAATTTTATACAAATAATAAACACAAAATTCGAATCCAAAAACTATTAACAATTATATTACGAGAAGCTGAATTACTGCTAATGTTCAGAAGCTTGTAAATAGACAAGATGAAATGTCACATACCGGGTGCGAACGTTAAAGGTACGGTAAATAAAAAATGAACGAAGTATTTTTTGTATGTTAAATATTAAACAAGCTCTCTTCAGTTTTAGGGCGAACTGCACATGCGTTAGCTAGATTTGGAGATGAGTTATACTTGGAATCGCTACCAGACTGCATACTCTTGCGGACTCTGAATGCCGCTGAGTCGGCTTACGCTATGGTTAAGTTTAATAAAAACTTCTTTACGTACTTCAACTACAACTACTACTCAACAGAAGATAATGAAGGATTAAAATGTAAAATATCGATGAAATCAGCACTCAATATATTCAAATCTCCAGCACACATGGACAAACAAGTCGAAAATTTGGAAATAAAACTTGATGCTGAATCATGCAAATTAATATTCCAGCTGAAATGTCGACACGGTATTGTGAAAACACATTTCGTATCAATATTAGACTGCAAGGCAATGCAAGCAGTTTATACAAAGGACTCTGTGCCCAATAGGTACACAATTTTTTATATTACTTTAATATATTTTATACATCATTTAATTTACTTGGTAGCATGGAAATTGAGAATCTTATTATTGGAGAATGATGCCTTCCTAGCCAATTACAGCCACATAAAAACTGGATGTGCACATTTAACTTACATTAAGACTGCATACCCAATAGTAGGCTGCCCTTTAATGCACCCTCATGCCACTTATCTGCCGATTTTATTTATGAGAGCATGTTTGTGTCATAATAACACCCACTGATGTAAATCAAAATGGTTTTGAGTTGAACCTGTATTTATGTATGTTGGTGTGTGATTTTCTCTAAAACTACTAATTCAATTTGGTTGGGGTATTCCTTATTTAAATGTATATTTTTTAGAAAAGATTTTGGTGTATAATATATTTGGATATGTTGAAGATCTTTAGAGTTGACAGTAAAACTCTTCAATACATAACATCAAATGACCTGTGATTGCTGCAGTTGTATATCTGTGTTGTTAAATCACAAAAGTAAACAATAAATTTTTATAAAAAATAACACCTACTTGAAAAACAACTGCAAACCAAAAGTAATTTATGTATATTAACTTTAGATTTGGAGGTGCTGCCTTACTTAAATTGCCAGGAAAGGAGACGGGCGAAACTTCATAGACCCTTGGGCTTAGTATTACTGAGATAATTTATGCATTATTTTATAGGAATAATAGAACCATTTCTAAATTAGAAACAAAAATCTGTCTACAATGGGAGTAAAGAAATAATTGCTATAGAATTTAGCTTAAAAAAACACTTCTGTGTATAACGTCGTATTTAATAGTACAAAATATTTAAAGCACCTAATCATTGTCCATTGGATTGCCGTATTGACTAATGAGCAGCTGGCTTAGATAATAACCAAATTGAAATTATCGCATGGGATCAACAAGGACTGACATAAAGGTATTTACTTACTTATCGCAAGATGAAACTAAGTGTAGGTTGCATATCTTCTTTTATCTACTCTTTCATGGAATCAGGCATGAGTTTATACTGTTTTATATTATTGAAAACAATTTCGTTTTCAATTGTACAAATTCCTTTATTGTTACAACGTCATGTAGCTATGCCACAATTAACACAATGGTGTTGATGGTTCATGGTTACTTTTCGAAATCTGGTAGAACAAGCAAAATCAGTTGAGCAAGCAAGAAATCCAAGTCCATTGTTGCATAAGCGTGGGTAGTTCATTAAAGCAGCAATCGTCAAAATATTCTTGAAAAGCCATAATCGTTAAAATAAAATAAAAATATCAAACCAAAAACATTCACTTAGCATAAAAGTACGAGGAAGTCAGTTACTTATTAATAAGAAAAATATTTTATTTTCCCATTGTAATACAATCTAATATTTTGTAATGGCTGATATAAAAATAGAAAAAGAATATTGATAAATGTTTCATAAGTGTATGGTCAAGCCCAATTTCGCCAGTCTCCTTTTCAGTAAATATGTGAATGAATATATAATAACAATATGTTACTTAAATCAGGCGACCTCTTCAAATATCAAATGAATATACATGCATATGAAGATAAATTATTTTTTAGTCAATTTTATTTTTTTTATATTTCATTTTATATTGCTGTAAATGTAATTGTGACCTTATGTTACAGAATAACATCACCACAAAGAATACTATCAGAAGCTTTGGGTAACTTCCAAAGTTCTGATGACCAAGTAACACTAGAAGTATCATCACAATCACTAATAATGCGTAATTACGTAGACACCAATGTAGATTTAACAAAAATTATAAGGACTCAGATAAGTTTAAAACCTTCTGAGTTTGGGTTATGCAATTGAAGCGAGAAACAACAATTACATTCACATTAAAAGAATTCAGGGCTTTATTAGCATTTGCAGAAGCTTTGAACTTACCACTTCAGCTACATTTTGAAACAACAGGCGGCCAGTAGTGTTTATTGTTCATAATGGTTCTACATTTGAAGCCCATTTTGTTCTCGCCACATCAAAGTGTGATAGTGCTTCGCAAGCTACATCAACGCAACATACAAATGTTGAAAGAAGTAAAAGAAAGGACTCAAATTCCACTCTGGGGTCAGCAAAGAAGAAACCGCACCTTGAAGTAGACATATCAAAATGCTTAGATGAAGATTCTCATTTGTTTAACTTTATCGACATTCCTGAAGAAGTTATGCTTAACAAAACCAGTACCAATGGTAATATAGAAAATAAAAGTAAAAGTAGTGGGAAGACAGAGGAGCCAATGGATTGTGATAACATTCCAGCATCACCTGCAGCAAAAGAATATGATCAAATCAGTATTCAAGAGATGCTTTGAAAGCACATTTGATCCAAGAAATTTACATGGTGCCATTCTAGCAGAAAATTCTGACAGTGAGTAAATATATATTGGATATATTATGTATAAATTCAGCTGTACATATATTTATTTTAAAACCAAATTAACCAGATTTTATTTCATTTATCAATAACACAATATTCCTTATACAAAATTTACTGATGGTGGTTAATAAACCATAATTCAGCAGATTTTTTATGTATTTTGTTTTTTAAGATTATATTTAAGGAAATAATTATCTTAATGGTGTTCATAAAAATTAAGAGGTGATAAAATGAAATAGCATCATCACTGCATTATGATTTTATAGCAAAAAATATACATACACAGGCAAAAGTATTTATACACACTTCATAAATTAATGTTCGATGATATAGTCCAAACATTGGGGGTTCACCAGTATACATAATGACTACATGCCATGATTTCGGTAACATTATCCTAATTTTTAAGTTTATGAGAATAAGCGTAATCACCACATAATTAAAATAAATATAATTAAGACAAAGCAACTATCCAAAGTTGAATCCGAAAGTGAACTAGTTTACAAATCCAAACTTTAGCAACTGCTATAAACTGCCAATAGATATTAGCGACATATTGCATTCATACGTGCATAGAGGGCAAGGTGTAATCGATACAAGGATAAGTTTACAAAAACTTGTATTTATTCAGTAAAAATATAATTAGGTATTATTAAATTTACTACTAAAATTAGCACTAGAATTAAATTGTGTTCCTGAGAAGCGACATCACCAATTTTACAAGGTACCAATTATAAATGATGCATTTGGGTAACTAACAGTTTACACGCAATAGATACGAAGGTTTTGTAAACACCTTTTACAATTTTTATAAGTTTTTATTTACCTTCACTTGCATGTTTATTTTATAGAGAACAGCAGCGAATCGTAAACACTTGATAAATAGGTCATTTTTTACTTCAGATTTGGCTTCTACAATACAGAGATCAAAGTTATAATTGTACAAGGATGTAAAAGAACAAAATGCAGATTTGTTTTTCTATAAAAATTACCATACACATTTCATCATTATAACAATAGCTAGCTAACATGTCTTAAAAAAGATGAAAAAAGACCTTGAATTCTATTTTAATTTATTATTTATAAAATACGGCAGCGACACCATTTAATTACAATAAGTATTTATTTTAAATCAATTTGAATATTGTCTCTGGCCCAGATGGAGGGGCTCGCACTGTGAATCACGCCAGGGGCCTGCTCTTAACGTCCTAACCGCATCACCACACACTCACTATCCAAATAAATCAATGAAAAAGGGCACTGTTATTTAGGAACAATCCTCTTGGCTCTTTCTCACACACTGTGCTACTTTCCTTTTAAACTCGAATCGATTCCCTCCATTCTTTCTGTAAAAAGAAACAGAATGAGCGGACACATCTACTACTGTGGGTATGTGCAGGTCCATGCGAGGTGTATGAGCTTGCTGCTATGTTATATGGAATTCCTCATACGCTGTCTTATGTTAATGTTGTGTTACAATGCCCCTTTTCAGGTAAACATTATGTTCTAAAATCCCCTCTCACTCCTAAAAGCAATCTTCTTGACTTTTCCTAACACATCTGGCAACTTTCTTTTTGAAATCCGAATATCGCTCTCTCCATTCCTTCTGTGAATGCAAACAACAGTACAATGAGATCATGAAACATGTGAAAATAAGAACATAAGTTATTTACATTTTCTTCCAGTAAATTTAGATAAACTATATTGCATTGCTATAATTTGTATTATCCTTAAGAGGGGCTGTTCAAGTATTACGTAACCAGCCCCGGATCTAGAGGGGCAAGCCAGGACCCGTGCCCCGGGCGGCGAATATAGAGGGCGGCAAATTCAAACTTGGCAGACGAATACACATCTCATCATTAACGCAACTTTGACTACTGAGATATCCAGTATATAACACATAAATTATTTCCCGCGGGGCGAAATGATGATGATGATGATGATGACAAAAGTAAAATATAGGTGGTTGTTGGGGGCGGCATTATCCAGATTTTGCCCGCCTTTAAAAATTCAAAGATCCGGACTGTACGTAACGCAATTTGGGGGAGGGGCTCTTGTAAAACTACGATGCGTTACAGGGGCGGGAGGAGCTCTCGTACAACGTATTATGTAACATTGTTTTTTATTTTAAAATAATAACAAAGGTATTTTAGCGACTTTCCGGTATTTTGCGTGAAATAATTGTGATTAGAAAAAATGAAAATTTAGAGTTACATAACTATTGGAGGGCGTACAGGAAAACGTTACGGCGTGTCACATGGGGGTTCATATATCTTCAAAAATTGCGTTACATAATACCTGAACGGCCCCAAACTAAAATGAGTACTATGAATATTTCTATTTCATAAGTTATACAAAAAAGTAGTAAAATAAGTCATTGGCTGCTAACCACACTGGAGCTACAGTATTTAATTAAATAAAAATGTTAGTTAACTTTATATAAAAGTCAGATTCTATATAAGAGTCATGTTATTTCATTAGCTTTAAAAAATACTGAGTACAATATAGTTTATCTTGGTGCAAAACTATATGTATATTTATTATATACTCAACCATGGCCCTTAAACTCTAATTACATACAATAATCAAAAGTTATATGACAGGATTTCTCAAAGTTCCACATAATATTGTGTAATCAAATACATTTTCTAAACTAAATATGAATTCCTTTAAATTGGACTACACATAAAACAAAATAAGACATACAAAAAGCAATCATTATAGATGTCATTAAATAATGGATGGGGCCTTTTCCCTATTAGAAAAAGTAATGTCAGTGAAAGTTCACCACCACTAAGTATATTCTCTACAATCTCCTTGCACCACAGGGGTACCCATATTCCACTTTGAGGAACCCTGTTTAAAACAATTTGATAGAATATTTATTACCTGAAATATTTATCAAAAAACCAAGGCATTTAAAAATTACATTAATTTAATATTTATTTCCTATTTATCATTCTCAACACTAATATTGTTTTTTCATTCACAGTCTGTTCTAAATCTGTTTTGACACAGTCTATCCGCCTACCTAATGTTAATATAATCGCCCACATCATTTGACATTAACTCTATCACAGTATTTTAAATAGCAGGCCAATAAAATTTCAGTTAATGACTAACTGTGAACGATTGCCAAATAAAACTATTCTTTAGATCAGCCATTGAGGTAGGAGAAGTACACCCCTAGTTTACAAGTTATTTTTAATCTATAACATGGCGACGACATAACATGCAACATGATACAAGTCACATTATTTGGAACACAAAAATAAATACCATCCCTAGGTATCTAACTCAAAGTCTCACTAGTTTCACAATCTAAGAATGTAATAAATAAACACAAGCTAATACAATTGCTACAAATAAGCTATATTCAGGGAAGGAAAAATCTAAATTATCCATGTTTAAAATTATAAAGATTATGGCTCCATCTAGTCATCAGTCATTTTTCCAATATGCACAACATATTTTTCTTTTCCAAACATGACATACTATATAGAATATTTTGATTTTTATTTTTAGAATGTTATAAATAACTATGATTAGTATGAACAAAATAGTACACGATACGTACCGCGGCGTCAACATTGGCGGGACTCTCGTCATTGGGATCAGCTAACATAGAGATGACACTGATAAGTATTGTCTCCACTGTGTGCACAGGCAACCATCGCTCTGATGCCTTCTCATATCCCCACTTATCATCGCCTGGTTCGTGTAATATTGATATGCAAACATCGCCATTTTTTTCAACTGTAATATAAAACAAAACACATATTAAATAAGTACACAATAGAAATAAGTTTTCAATTAATGTTAAGTGATTAATTTTAGATTTTACAAGAATCTTAAAAAATTTATAAAATCACAGCATGATTAAGTGTGAGAGAAGATTAGCTATGTGTTGTTTTAGTTTGAAAATGTTTTTATCACAGTATTTATTTATCACATTAGTGTATTCTAATTTGAGCTTAATTATGCTGAAAATTGTATAGATGTTAATTTTTTTTTTGGTTTAGTATACATCCATATTTAATGCAAATATACCACTGGAACTCAAGTATACTTAGTAAAGATTTAATTAGTACCTTTGTCCTAAGTTTATAACGTAATACTACTGCAAGTCATGGGTATACAAATAAGTAAATTTAATAGCACAACCTAAATGATCATACCAAAACTAACTGATCCATTTACTTTATGAATAACTTGATAAAGGATAGAAAGAAATACTTCATGACTCAAAGGTTAACACTTCATTGCTTTAGTCATAATTACATGGAAAATCTGATTGCATATCTACATCTATATAGTTTTCAATGTGGGAAATAGTTTGAAATTATTGTGCCCATAATTATAAACAAAATATGCATATGTGCCCACAAAAATTTGAATATCATAGTGAGATACAATGTGCACTCATTTTAATTGTTAGAATGCCATGTCATTCAAATTATTAAAACCAAATTTTGAAAAATATATATAATTTCAAACATGTTATTCAAATTCACTAATATTTCCAATGACTAACAATCCATTCTGATGTTACATGTTTTAAAGTCCTATACATACCTCATTGCCTATACTTATTACATCATAATGCATATTTGTATGTAAACACCATTGCAAATTTCCAAAGAGCAATTGAATTGCAATCACATACATGATGTATCAACAAAAGGTCTAATGGAATACTGTAGTAGAATACTTACTATTTGGATGCCATATTTCAGTGACAAATTTCATCCGTGGTGGCCTTAAAGGATACTCCTTTGGAAAATGTAAGTGTGCTTTGAAGAATCCACCCTCACTGAAATTGCAAACACATTTAATAAGTATTTCATAATATCTCTGATTATCTGACATCCACAGTTGCAGCATATTTTCAAGTTTAATACTCACATATTATCAGCATTTCTAGTAATTTAATGTACAAAGATGACGCACAGTGAATATGTTAAAAAAAATTACACAAGATTTTTTTTTTTTATTTGTTACACATTAGTTTTATATGAATATAATATAGTTACTCACTATAACGTGTCTGGAGGTCCGATGATGAGCACTTCCCATCTATAAATGTCATTGTCGTCTATCAATCCAGCAGAAAACCCTTCCACTGGATTTTTGTTCAGTTCTGAAATAGAAAATCGCCAAACTGACAATACAGTGCGAAAGGCATCGTGTTTTTTTTGCAAATAAAGTAAGTTTGCACACAATATTCGCGAGAAACGTGAACGTTTGCCAACTTTCAACCGTAAATACACTTATTTTACTCTTCGACTTTGGCACGAATACCTGTCAGGGCAACGAATATTGATTTTATTATGAACGGTCCGACCCTCTATAAATTAATTAGATTCAAAACACTTCAAGTAATTAGATTTCCTAAATTTACAGCTTATTGAAATCACAAAGATAGCCAAAATTCGACCGCTGAGGTCAATGATTGCTGGGACAAGTCGTCTCACAATCAGACAGTGACTGGCAAAAATGCTACTAGAGTTAAACCCACACTTACCAGCTAGCTGCTTTTTTAATAAAAGCGAAGACTGTGGCTCTGACATTAATTACAATTGTGAAATTTACCCTGATGACACGAAACAAATGATTTTTCCACAAAAGATGGCTGGCTGAGTTTTGAGCAGGTTGTGAAACATATGAGTTGCTGCTTGTTTCCGGTAGCAGATGTTGCCATAGTCTTCATATTTTCTACTACATTATGTTGACATTTGGTATAAAAGTTTTTTATTTTTAATTTGGTGCGTTAGAAATAAATATTCATACTACTTATGTACTAATTTCATTATGTTGCATTTCAGTAGAAACATTTTAAATAAAAAAGGTAGAGAACTTACTCTACTTATTGTACTGACTTATTATAAAACGAAAGTAAAAATATCGTAATGACATTTACCCTGGAAAAATTCTTTCATGCGGCCAAGCCGTGCATAATTAATATTGAGACGTACCAACACCCTAAATGACAAGTTCGGCCTATCATATTCACAGGCCCAACCCAGATATGGTTTTCATCTGGGCTAGGGCATACTAATACCAACTCCTTTCTTTTTAGTCCTCTTAGAGGGTTAAAGACATGAACAAACATAACATGAATCATACATCACTGTTTAATTTTTATGACACTGGTTTTAGCGGTCAATAATCTAAATTATGTCGACTAACGAACAAGGGCGTAGCCAGCTTTCAATTGGAGCGGAGGGTAGTCTGTCTTATGTTTTGATCCAGGAGTCGTGGCGAAAAATTCATGTGGGTAATCGTAATAATTTATCAAAGTAGTCAAAGTACATGTACTTGTGTTGAATCTAGCGGGGACAGCAGCTCCTCTGTCCTCATCTGCCTACACCCATCCTAACAAGTGAGGTTACTTTTTCTGAAGAACGCTAAATAGTTACCCACGGAGTTTTACGTCATTGCAAAAATATTATGCTGATCACATTTAACGCAAAATTACTACAAGGTATACTTTCTGTAACGTTATGTTGGCAACATAGTACGGATATTAGTAGCGCCATCTTTTGAAATGTAGCTGAACTCGATTACCGAAACAGGATGCTATAATGATTAATCCGTGATTTATAATTCGGAACTACAACTACAGGCACCCATATAGGTATTCAGGAACATATACAAAACTTCAAATTGCTATACCTATACACTTTTGCGTTCATACAAAAAATTTCTTTACAAAATAAAAAATTAGATTAACTTACTTCGCGCAAAAGGAAAAAAAAATTCTACGTATAGGAAACTTAAATTTTTCAATATTATGATCAGCTACTTTTGTGGCAAATTTACTAATTATATAATGATGACCTACCACGCTACTATAACTTTTTTGAAAGATATTGCAAAGGATATTCGATTTAATTCAATTAAGTAATTATTTTTTTGGGAACCGTGAACTATTTTATATACCTTACTTTTGTTAATAAGGGTAACTTAAAAAACTTAAGTGTAGTTTGGAAAAGTAAACAATAACCCAAATTAAATTTTTTAAAATTAAAATTAAGTGGTCTCTTGCACCAAGAAAAAGGATATAACCCAATGTGAACAAAATGTATTCAAAATGAAAATACTTTTAGGTGTGTAAGATTTTATTACAAAAAAATTCGACAAAATAGCAATATTTTAAACACTCTGCTCTGATATTTTTCTTAGTTTTTTTTGTTGTGGTTCCGCGTGTCCATTAATTTGTTCAATTTTTCTTTTCTTTTTATTCTTTTTTTTCTTATTTGCCGGTGGTGCCTGGACATGGTTATTATTACTTACTTTAACCGTTCCTTTACATGATCCTACAATACTCAATAATGAATCAAAACTTAAATCCGTCTTTACGTCAGAACTTTCATGAAATATTTTAATTGAATTTATAAGTTTTTCAACAAATTGAAGAAATTATTCTTTACTGCAACCTCTTTCTCACCAGACAATGTATCAGTTAAAGTTTTCTCAAACTGTGCTTCCAAGTTAGACAGTCTGCTTAAAGCATTTTCAGATTTATGCTTAATTCTCTTTAAAGAACGGTAGAATCCGGCCATTAACTCTATACCTTCATTACGACGAAACTGCCTTACTTCGTTATCAAATATATTTTCTGTTATAACAGGAATTAGTTCATAAGTCCCTTCCCATTCTGTCTGCAAAACATTATGGAAGAAAATGATAGGCAGCATGCAACTTCTGTTTTTAAAGTAGCTTTGAAGAGCGTCTTTGAATATATTCACCAGTGGTGACGACTTATTCTTTTTAGATTTGAGTGCAGTAATTTTTTGCGAGCAGTGTATTATAAATATAGCAAAATACGTGATAATGTCGCCTAGAGCCTGATACAAGAAATGTGACCTTTCTCCTTTATCTATTGTTGATTTCAAATAATCACACAAAATCTCCATTGTGACGTCATCAGTAGTCGAAAACTTTTTGATTTTGGTCAGATTTTTTATGGTTTTCCGAGTCTATTCTCCAATTCACTGAATTGGCTGTCCTGGATGCAAAATTCCAAGCATCTCGTGAGAGGCGTCATCAGTCCTAAGCAAATATCCATTGACGGATCTTTTTCTAAATAAATATCAATTAAATCAAGGACACGAATCCTAAAATCCGACAACGACTTTTTGTCTTTACGGTCTTTTTTCGTTTTTTTACCTTTGCCTTGCTGAAATTGTCGGAAAGCTTCCGCTAATGCCTCATCAAGTTTTTTGCCTTCTTCTTCGTCAATCATGTCTGCGTCAACACTCTCTGTGTCGGAAGTTGCGGCGGCGCCTAAAGCTTTTTGCACCGCTAGTCTCAGTTGGTCAGGTGTCTTCATTTCCTCATCATCATCCTCGTCTTCAATATTACTGTCACTTGCTTCATCACTCTTATCGTCGTCGTTTTGGTCTTCGTTTTCATCTTTTATGCTTTCGTCACCAGATTCTTCACCTTCTGATTCACTATCCTGTGTCAATGGGTTTGATTCATTTTCGGGTCCAACACAGAGACTATTTGACCCATAGAGGAAGGTGTTAAGTATTCCCATAGAAGTCTAAACACACATTGTACCACAGATCTGAGCACACTTGACTCAACTGATAAGATTGATAGCAAGACTTCCACTAATACTTCAATCCATTCTGGTTCAACTGCCAAATCTCCTTCTTTTGTTGGTGTTTGTTTTTTTTTCATTCCCTTCTTGTAGTGTTCATAACAGCTTTTGAGTTCCTTGATAGAACTTCTAGCTATCTTCACATGGGTAGGTTCAGAGAATAAAAATAATCCCAGTTGATACAACAATATCAAGAAAACCTTGTCAATTTTTGATTTTGGTTCATTCTTCTCAATTTTTTGACATACTTCCATTAGCATTTGCCAGCAAACCATGTTTTCTTCAGGGAATTGTTTTCAAGCTTGGCTCTGACTTGTTCTTTCTCAAGTATTGTGCATATAAAATTGCTGAGCGACGACAAAACAGTCACAAGGTGATCAACATTCGAAAAGCGAGATGTGAAGCATCGGTAGAAGCTTGACTTGATTGCACCTGAAAAGAGAATGAACCTGCTTTTAAAAATATGCAAAATTAAATACACCACGCATATCTAGCCTTTATCCCCAAAAGGGAAAGCGGAGATGCAAGCAGGCCAGCCGTTTTTCGTCAAGTGTGTTCCATATAGCATATCATATGGGGATAAATTCCAGGCCCATTTGGGCCTGTACCAAAACCAATACTGAGTTGAAAAACCTAATATCACTGTTCCTGATCAGGAATTTAAACACAGGACCTTAGAGCGTTAGTCATACCATGCACCCAATACAATAAGGTCATCAAGGCAGTTTTGTGCATATTTAAATAAAATGTACTTTTTATTATGGTTAGGAATAAATGCAATTTATGGACTAATATTATTAGAGTCATATAAGATATTCATGTTTCTTTTTGATTAATTAACATTATGCCAGCTACCATATACCAGCACAATGAGACAGCTATATTAAAAGAAGCTGAATTAAGATGATCATACCTGACATATCTCCACTAACAGCAACACTCTCATCATCACTTATCTTGAAGAAACCAAAGCACATCAACATTTTCATGTATGTCAATTTAAATTCCACATCATCCTTCACTGCCTCATGGCTCACCAAATATGATAGCAGTTCAGCTGCTTTCACTCTCTCATTATTGTACCAATTTCTTTCAACACCATCTTTAATGAATTTCTTTGTAGTGTTTAACAGGACTCCTTTAAAAGGTTTAGCTATTTTCTTCACACCATCTTTGTCCAAATCAGCAACAACTGACTTTACAACAGTGGATCCAGTGATCTCTGAGAAATTTATTTCACCTGGATTAAAGAGTAATTTTTTTAGTACTTCAACTCTTGTTTTATTATCAACTTTTTCAGATTTTAGTGCTTTTGTCAAGGCATTGAGTAGCTCTTTTTGCTTCTTTATCATTATTTTGTTGTCATCTTCATTATCCCTTTTGCTTCTAATTTTACTTGCTGTTTGCAGACCTTTGAACCAATCCATGAAGAGTTTGAAAAAGTTTCTGCTGATAAGTTCAGGTAGAACTTCAAAATTGTCTTGTAGGTTATTTAGTATTGAAGTCAGTAGGTTAACAGCTGCTAGTTCTCTATTTCTGTTGTGTTTTAACAATTGACTGTCAACCCCTGACGTCCAAAATACTTGAAGATGTGGAGAATTTGCTATCTTAGTACCAACTTCTTTGTAGATGGGATGGCTTAGTGAATTATATTCCACTCCAGCCTGGAAATCAATAAGAAGTATGATATAAGCTGTTGTCAATTATCATCAGAAAACATTGTTCATCTACATAACTTGAATTCTTAAACCATACAAACACTGTAAACAAGATGGCTTCCTACAACCATTAAAGCTAATATTATATATTAGAATGTCATATCATAGTGATAGAGTTATCAATAGAATAGAATATATAATATTATATATTATTATTATAGTAGAATATGTCTTTCCCATAATTTTTCTGTTTTCTATTAGCATTAATGATAGTAGAAAGGTATATTGGCCCTGAAATTTTAATCAAATTTCATATAGAGGACATGTTCTTGTACCTGCAGCAGAAGCCCCGAGAATGTAAACTATTATTGAAATATAGTGACAGAAACACAATTATTAACTTACCAGCAGTTTCTCACAGATGGAGTGTATATTATCATCTTTTATATCTTTCTTGAACTCTTCTTTGATGTTTGACCAAATTATGGACGAAAATTGATCTTCATCCAACTATAACAAATACACAATTGTTAAACTAATGAAACAGTTATTTGTATAGTCAAGGTGTTTTTTTATTAAAAAAAATTGTAAACTATCTACTATAAATATTATATTTTTTCTCTTTAAATGCTGTTTGACTACTAAGCTATTCCAAGCAGGTTACAAAACAATTACTATACAATATAAAGAATACAATTACATATGAATATAACAATGTTCTGTAATATGCTTTTCTTTTTTTATTGACAACATTATTTACGTTTAATTTGTTATTGCTCAATCAATAGAATATTTGAGCTTTTTTTTGTGAAAGGCATCCATAACATGAATTAATTTCAACTAAAAAAATAAATGTATAGGCCAAAAATTCCTTACATCATTAAAACTGGTACTATCTTAATTATTTTCCTAAAGTTTAAGTACTTGCCTTTACAGCAAAATCAAGCAGAATCAGGAAAGCAACAGTGCTGAGGTATGATTTCTTTTACTGGCT